>NC_069695.1:54461416-54573916 GCF_023699985.2 Odocoileus virginianus
GGCAATCTTGATCCTGGCTTGTGATTCATTCAGCATTTTGCATGATGTACTCTGCATGTAAGTTAAATAAAGAGGGTGACAATATACAGCCTTGACATACTTCTTTCCCAATTTTGAATCAGTCCATTGTTTCATGCCCAGTTCTAACTGTTGCTTCTTGACCTGCATACGGGTCTCTCAGGAGGCAGGTAAGGTAGGCTGGTATTCCTGTCTTTTTAAGAATTTTCCACTGTTCATTGTGATGCACAAAGTCAAAGGCTTTAGCATAGTCAGTGAAGCAGAAGTAGATGTTTTTCTGGAATTCCCTTGCTTTTTCTATGATCCAACAGATGTTGATGAATTGATCTTTGGTTACTCTGCTTTTTCTAAATCCAGCTTGTACATCTGGAAATTCTCAGTTCATGTACTGTTGAAGCCTAGCTTGAAAGATTTTCAGCATTACCTTGCTAGCAGATGATATGAGCACAATTGTGTGGTAGTTTGAACATTCTTTGGCATTGCTGTTCTTTGGAACTGGAATGAAAACTGACTATTTCCAGTCTTGCGGCCATTGATGAGTTTTCCAAATTTGCTGGCAGATTGAGTGCAGCACTATCATAGCATCATCTTTTAGCATTTGAAATAGCTCAGCTGGAATTCTATCACCTCCAATAGTTTTGTTCATAGTAATGCTTCCTAAGGCTCACTTGATTTGGACTCCAGGATGTCTGGCTCTAGGTGAGTGACCACACGATCGTGGTTATCTGAGTCATTAAGATCTTTTCTGTATAGTTCTTATATATATTCTTGTCACCTTTTCTTAATCTCTTCTGCTTCTTTTAGGCCCTTGCCTTTTCTGTCCTTTGTTGTGCCCATTTTGCATGAAATGTTCCCTTGGTATATATAATTTTCTTAAACAGATCTCTAGTCTTTCCCATTCTATTGTTTTCCTCTATTTCTTTGCACTGTTCACTTTAAGACTTTGTTATCTCTCCTTGTTAGTCTCTGGAACTCTGCATTCAGTTGGGTATATTTTTCCTTTCTCCTTTGCCTTTCACTTCTTTTCTCAGCTGTTTGTGAAGCCTCCTGAGACAACCACTTTGCCTTTTTGCACTTATTTTTCTTGGGGTTGGTTTTGGTCACTGCTTCCTGTACAATGTTATAAACCTCTGTCCATAGTTCTTCAAGCACTCTATCTACCAGATCTAGTCCATAAATCTATTTGCCACCTCTACTGTATAATCATGAGGGATTTGATTTATGTCATATCTGGATGGCCTGGTGGTTTTCCCTACTTTCTTCAATTTAAGTCTGAATTTTGCAGTAAGGAACTGATGATCTGAGCCACAGTCAGCTCCTGGTCTTGTTTTTGCTGACTGTATAGAGCTTCTCCATCTTCAGCTGTAAGAATTTAATCAACTTGATTTCAGTGTTGACCGTCTGGTAATGTTCATGTGCAGAGTTGTCTCCTGTGTTGTTGGAAGAGGATGTTTGCTATGACCAGTGCATTCTCTTGGTTCAGGTAGCAGTCAGCATCACATCCAGCTAGCATGATAGAGCCCATGTCCCTTTCTCCATCACCTTTGTAGCTGCCACATCTTCACTGTCAGAGCCTAGAGCTACTGTGTTCTCCTTCTACCCTATTTAACTCTCATCCCATTTCCTCTCCACAAGATATTACATATTTAATGCTCACCACCAGCACTCCTGTCAATGTCTTTCCAGTCATCTTAATAATCTGAAATTAATTTTCCAATAGATCCTCCAGAAAAGATTGATGGAAGCAATATTCCTGATTTCTGTGTATGTTGATAAGCATTTTCCTGTGGTCCTTACATGTAAAAGCAAATCTGAATAGATGAAATTCTTGATTCACATTCTTTTGTTTTGTTTCCTTAAATATGTTACTCTATTTTGGAGCATAAACCTGGATGTTAAAGTTTCGTGAAAATCTACTTTTTGCTTTGTAATGCAGTTTGTCTTTTGGCTTCAATTCCCAACTGATTTCTTTCTTCTTTGACTAGGATGAGTCATAATGTTGGGCATTCTAGGTTACCATTTTCAGATACATTTGTATGCTTTCAATATATATGTTCAAATTTTTTAAAAATGGCGATTATTTCAGGAGCGTCTTCTTGAATTAGAGAGTTTATCATTTGTTTTATTTCTTTGATTTCCTCCTCAGCAGACTCCTTTATACACTTGTTAGAAATTTTTCTTTTTTTTTCAACATTGGTCCCTTTTTCTTTTTCCTTCTTGTCTATTTTATTTTACTTCTCTCATTTTTATTTTCTATTTTCACAAGATATTTTCTCTTTTCATTTGCTCGTGTGTCCGTTCTAGCTTAGTAATCAATTCTGCAGTGATATTTCTCTTATTTTGGACATCTGTTGATCTGTGTGTGGAGAGATTCTGGGGGTAGGGGGAGGGCCTGGAGGGGAGGCAGGCCAGCCACCTGGTGGCCCCTCAAATTGGAGGGGCTCATGGGGGGGGCCCAGGGAGGGGAGGAGAGGGGGGTCTGTGCCCTGCGGAGACTGCGTGGCAGGAGTGCAGGAGGAAGGGCGCAGAACACAGGACTGACGATGTTCTGCAGTGTGAGGTGTGCCTATTAGCTGAACAGGGATGCCCGTTCCTGAACGGGAAATACTGGTGAGAAGGAGATGGGGGAAGCGGTGTGCTGTAGAATATTTGAGGGGCATGTGGAGCACCAGGCGGGACTGTTAGCCCAAAGTCAGCTGTTGGACTCTGGAGCCTGGGTGGGAGGTCAGGCAGGGGCCGGTGACCACGGCTCATGTGAGGAGGGTGGGTGGGAAGAGGGGGCCCAGCACCTCAGAACTGCGGTCAGCAAGCAGGCAACTCCAGCATGAAAAGAAAGTAGGGAAGAGCGAGAGAAGGAGGGCGGGAGGAAGGGAGGGAGGGAAGGAGGAAGAAAGGGAGAAAGAAAGAAAGAAAGGGGGTGGAAAGAAGGAAGGCAGGCGCCATCAGGGAGCTTCCTGTGTGAAAAAAGCCTTGCGAGGTTTTTCTCCTGGAAGGCAAATGAAAAGTGTATTTTGCCTTATTCAGATAAGAGGTTCTTGACCTGGGTTAGTGAGGACGGGCAGAGGAGGGCAGAGAGTTAGAATAATTAGGAAGACCAACTGTTAGAAACCAGTGGCTGGATGGACTTTAAATGTGAGGAAGAGAGAAGCACACGGATGAGGTCTCAGGGTCTCGCACAGGCTACCGAGAGGACGTCAGCTTCTTGGCGAGATAAGATGCAGAAAGAATGAAAACCTTCGCCTTCTCTGAAGCGGAGGTCAGGGGTCACCCCGAGTTCTGATGGCTCCTGTGCTCCTGATGCGGTCGGTGGGAATAGAGACACGAGCTCATTGCACCGCGTGAGCCCACAGGGCTCTGGGACAGCTTTCCTACATGTGATTTGCATGGAACACGTCAGCAAACTGTTCCCACTAAGGGCGGCTGGAGGGAGCTTCCTGTCGTGGGGATGCCCTCTCCACAATGATGTCATTTCATAGCTTCGTTAAGCTGAACATTTAATAGGTGAGAACTTTACTGTATGCTAATTATAACCTAAGAAAATCACCATCATTCAACTGAAGGAAATCAGTTATTAGTTATGAATATGGACACAGAGGTGGCCCTTGAGTTATAGCCACCTCAACAAAGTCAGGTGATTCACCTGCCAGCAGGTATCACAGGCGCCGGATACAGTTTCCAGGTGATAGCACAGCATGCTCGGACGATCTCCACTGCATCATCTAGTGATCTAGAGTGAAGCTCTAATTCGTGAATAAAGGTCTGTTGCAGACATTCTGGGGAGGATGGGCCAGCTCCTCTGATGCAAACTGGACGAGGGGTGAGGGTGCTGCATGGAGACGGGACAGAGGCAGGGTGCAGGGGTACGGAGCTGACCTGGGCATGCTGTCCTGCTGGGGAGTTAGGGACTGCCCAGTGGGGAGGCCAGCCAGGCGGGTCAGGGAGTTCAAGCAGATCGAGCAGCTTCAATAAGGGCAGGGATGGTAGGTCAGACACCAGAAGAGACTCCTGAATCTAAGCTGGAGCCCAGGGCACTTCTCTGAAAAAAGAGCCCACACAGCCTCTGGAAAATGTGTAACTTGTTGACAACGTTATTGTATATCATGACAGGCTTAGTTACTACCCTTCCTTCCCAGAGACCTCCTGGTCACTTACTGATAATCAAGATTCAGTGATAGGTTGAGGGGCTTCCCAGGTGGTGCTGGTGGTAAAGAACCCGCCTGCCAATGCAGGAGCCATAAAAGACTTGGGTTCGAACCCTGGGTCAGGAAGATCCCCTGGAGGAGAGCATGGAAACCCACACTAGTATTCTCATCTGGAGAATCTCATGGACAGAAGAGCCTGGCAGGCTACTTTCCATAAGGCCCCGAAGAGACGGACATGACTGAAGCAACTTAGCACGCATGCACGCTGCCTGGGTTGAGTCTACCTTAAGGGCCTTTCAGCATGGTATGTAGCGTGAAGCTGAGGCCCATGGAGCTCTCAGTAAAAACTGGTGATGCTACCCAAGATGCTCTGGACAGGCTAATGCATGCAATGGATTCACCCCCAGGTTCCGAAGACTGGGAGCAGGGTGGTCGTGTGTCTACTGGGTGTAAAGTCTGTGCAGACCCTCGTGGAGTACGGGCATCTCCAAACCCAGGCTTCTCAGGTCAGTGAGAGATATGCCGCTCAGGCAAACTGCTCATCTTCTCGGCTGAGGGGATGTTGGATTGGCAGGCTGAGAACCAGAGCCCTCGGTTGCCTCCCCAAATCTGAGCTCTCTCCCGTGGGGTCCGCTCCTCTCTCTGCCAGCCTAACCCTGTTGGCAGAGACTCAAAGGACCACCCAGGGACAGCCCTGACACCCACCTCTTATCCTGAGAGCCTCAGTAACACTGACAGCATATTTTTAAAAAATAAACAGGTAAAGACACAATGGTCAAAAATTTTAAAAATAAAATGGACTTGGTCCAGTGGTTAAGACTCTGCACTTCCAACTCAGGGAGTGTGGGTTAGATCCCTGGTTGAGAAACTGAGATTCTACGTGCCATGCAGCATGGCCCAAAAACTTAAAAATAAAATAAAAAAATGAACCTTTAAAATAAAAAGACATGGTGGGTTGGAAAGAAAATACTTAAGTTACCTTTTTAAATAGACAAAGGAGCAAATGAACTGCCCTTTTTCAAAAAGATATTTCTGATCTCATTGTCCTTGAGACAGAAATCTAAGTTTACAAATTCACTGTGCACTTTCTTCACTTTTCCTGTTTACACATTTCAACGACTTTACTGTTAACTATAAGCTGTGAATCCACATTGTTTGGCCAAGGTCACTGTAGAAAGTAAATTTTAAGGAAGAGTCCACTTCCTACTTACCATATCAGAGAGCAGCAGACTTTACCTAGAAAGCGTTCACTCGCATTTACACGTTTAAGTGAAAATCAAGATCTTGGACAGCTCTTTATACCCAAATGGGAAAACCATTCAAATAAACACAGCTCTTACAGCCAGGTATTCATTTTCAATCAACAGTGTACAATTTGGGGCTTTTGAGAGGGGCACCTTTGGCTGAAACAAAAAGAAATAGGAGATTTTCAAGTGAAGAGGGTTGTTCATGTGGATTATTCAGGCTTAGTGTCACAGAACTGTAAAATCAGTCCTTGAACAACATCGAAACATGTATATTATCTAGGGTGAAACAGATCACCAGCCTAGGCTGGATGCATGAGACAAGTGCTCGGGCCTGGTGCACTGGGAAGACCCAGAGGGAGTGGGTAGAGAGGGAGGTGGGAGGGGGGAATCAGGATGGGGAATATATGTAACTCCATGGCTGACTCATGTCAGTGTATGACAAAACCCACTACAATATTGTAGAGTGATTGGCTTCCAGCTAATAAGAATAAATGAAAAAAAAAAAATAAATAAAAAATAAAATAAAATAGGATGAAAACAGCAGAGGTCTCTTCCTTCTTTGGAAAGTACTATAAGGCATAAGAATTCCCTTACTATGTCAAACAAGGGTACATTTCTCAATTTGTTTACTACCTCCATTGAAAGGGCTGGATGTAAATTGTATCCAATTAAGGTCTGTGCCTACAAGTACATTCCTGTAGAGATATTATTTGGAAATTCTCTGTGCAACACCTATTCAGGATTTATCTAAGCATATTGCTAATATTTAAGTTTTCTAGACTCAGTCCTATGAAATAACATTGCTATCATTGCATGTTTACCCACCTCCAGAAAAAATAAAAATAAAAAGATGAACAGACGCATAAAAATGTTTCACTAGTAGATGGCCTCCAAGTTGTTAATGAAACCACATAACTGCATTTTTAGGCCACCTAGGAGGTGAAGCCCGACCCTCTGGGCACTTCAGTCTCCAGGTTGAGGTGTGCAGGCTGAAATGGGGCCCGGGGCTCGTTTGAGCTGCCAAGCAACTGGGCCCAGGCGCTTGTCACAATCTGGATACAAATGTAGCTGCGTGAGACCTTTATTAGACTAACAGATATTGTGTGTACACAGACATTAGCTAATCTATTGGACTTAGCCAGGCATTCTAAGAAACTGATTTACTGGGCAAATACAAAAATCATCCACATTTAACCTTTAAGCCCACAGAACCTGGGCGTCTTATCTGTTTGTGGCTTGCTTTCTTTCTCCTTTAATTCTTCCCCACCAACTCTCTTTTTTTAAATGAAGAGAAGATGGAGACTGTGAATGATATGTAAGGAGAAATGATCTGAATTGTCTATCTATTAATCACACAGCTTGCCAGGCAAGCCATCGGTGATGTCACTGACAACAGACGTCACATGGTGTCTCAGGATGAACATTGAGTGACGAAGATGCGTTCACTGGTTCGCAGCTGTTAATAAAAATTATGAAATGACGTGAGGAGGCTGATAACATGGGAAGGGAATAGGTTCCCCAAAGAAGGCCAGCCTCACTCCCTGGCTGCGTCCCTGGCTTCTACTGCGCACCATGATGAATTTTGTCACCACCCGCTCCCAGCATCTCTGAAGGGCAGATGACCCAAACGAATGCAAATCGAATTAGGTTTCCTCTCAGAAACTTTAATACCATAAATGAGAAAGAGCATTCATCACAAATAACTAGGGATTGTATACCAAAGTGCTGGAAGAAAATCAATATACTTTCAGCTGCTCTCGGCCTATAAATGTAAATGAGAACAGATATAAAGCTGATATGCACTAAAGAAAGGTTATTGAGGGAGCGACACAGAACACGAAGAAATCAATTGAATAAACTTGAAAAATGATTCAGATAGAGTAGATATGAACATAGAAAATCAATCATATAATTTAAAGAATAAACAGCTTGAACCTCACAAATCTCCCGTATGGTTTTCGAGTGTAGGATTTTTAATTTAGCATTGATATAATGCCAGGCTATGAGAATCTGCAGATGGTCCAGGCTGGGGGGAAAATCAATTCATTCTTGTTCTACGGTCTTAAGGGGTATTTGATATTTACAGCAGGGCAGCATGAATCCTTGTATAAATTTACATTTTAAGAGATAAAGGGCCTCTGTATTTTGTCTTGTTATTGTTAATAGAAACTGTCTACTTTTATTCTGTCCACTTTCTAGGGAAGCGGAGCTGTCTTTGTGTTGGTGTGTGTCACAGGTAATTCTCCAGGCTTTATTTTCTTGATACACAAAGTTTTGCCTTGTGCTTTTTTTTTTTCTTCTCCCTGCAAGGCAATCGAGGTGGCATAATTGCATCAGTGCCACAGAAATATAGGCTGCAATTTGGGGGGAAAAAACAATTCCAGACAAGTTCATTTATACATTGCACGGAGGTTTCGAGGTTAAGAAAATGTGACAGGATACAAGTAAATGTCTATGTAAATCCGAGAGACCTTCATTGCTCTTATAATCAGTGATTTGCCTTTCTGCTTCCAACTCAGGGATTCGTCATTAGGAAAAGCTGAAAAATCAAATCCACCCTCAAGACTGCAGACAGTGAGCCAGAGGTCTGCTCCCCAAACTTAGGACGCTCATAACTCTGACATGGGTGGACAAACGTCTTTGAGCATCCGCATCATCAGGGTGATTTGCAGCGTTTATCTGCCTGATGGAAATGGATATCACAGCATTAGTGGTGTCTCTCTTTCCCTGTCGGCTCCTCCTCATCAGTCACCATGTTCCAGGGAAGAGAACCAGAGAGCTGGCCCTCTTTGCTCCACTGGTACCGTGGAAAACCACAGGGGGCTGCGACCACTTCTCTAGTTTCCAGAGAATCCCAGCTAGTGAAAACACTTCATTTGACTTCTTTGCTGTATGAAAGTAGACACATTGCAAGTTTTCTTTTCATGAATCGAGCAGCCTAGTTGCTATTACCGTTTGTGGTTTATTCGACCCAGTGGGAGCAGTTGGTCAGAGATGTGGGGAGGAACATAAACCCTTTCTGGACAAGTTCTGTTTCTGATGCCTTTTCACCCTACTCCTGGAGTTCTTAGTTCACAAGAGGTCCTGAGACAGACAAGGGACAAATGTCATGAAAGAAAAGAGAAAAGTGATGAATGTATAAGTGAAGTGAAGGGAAAGTCGCTCAGTGCTGTCTGACTCTTTGTGACCCCAAGGACTATGCAGTCCATTGAATTCTCCAGGCCAGAATACTGGTGTGGGTAGCCTTTCCCTTCTCCAGGGGATCTTCCCAACCCAGGGATCGAACCCAGGGTTCCCACATTGCAGGAAGATGCTTTACCAGCTGAGCCACCAGGGAAGCCTGAATGTAAAAGGAATGTATGCAATCTTCAGTAATGAGACAACCGCAAATGCTTCAAATGTACTGTATGCATGCACTGTATACAATGGACAGGGAGGCCAGGCATACTGCAGTCCATGGGGTTGCAAAGAGTCGGACTCGAACAACAACAGCATGCACTGTGTGCGTCTCCCGATACACAGTGAACACGACCAGGTCACATTGCTAAGAAGTTTGCTTAGAGAGGTGCGTGCTTGCATAGTCGCTCAGTCACATCTGATTCTTTGTGACCCCGTAGACTGTAGCATGCCAGGCTCCTCTGACCATGGAATTCTCAAGGCAAGAATACTGGAGTGGATTGCCATTTCCTTCTCCAGGGGATCTTCCTGAATCAGGGATTGAATGTGCATCTCCTGTGTCTCCTGATTTGGCAGGTAGATTCTTTACCTCTGAGCCATGGGGGAAGCCCAGTTTAGAGATGAGGATCTTTTTTTTTGGAGGAGAGGCATGATTTTTAAAACAATCGTATGCAGATTTCTGATTTCAGAAAGATGGAGCTGGACAGATTTCCCCTTCCTCCCACTGGTGTGGTGGAGGCAGTAAACACATAGAGAAGTTTCTGAGAGTGGACGAAGGAGGCAGGCTGCCTGGTGTTGGGACCAGATTGCTCAATGGTTAGTCCCCGAGTTCTCTAGGCTCAGAGATCCTGGACTCAGAAATAAAGAGAACACAACCTCCAAATGCATCAAGTGACACAGAGGACCAGCTCCAAGAGCAGCCTGTTTCCTGGCCAAATGCCCAGGAAAGGGGGTGTCAGGCAGGATGGATGACCTGCAGACAGTGATCCCCTCCACCAGCCAAGCATTGCAGGAAAATCCTGCACCTTCACTGCCGCCCTCCCTGCAGTGGGCTCCCCTCACTGCTGCCCGCGCCCCCCGGCTGGTGGTGTCGGGGGCCCTGGAGAGGATTAGGCTCTCCATCTCCCAGCATGACCAGAGGCTAGGGGCAGCAGGAGCTTACACTTGGCCCACCATAATGAGGATCCGGGTGGGAGGAGACTCCCAAATAGAATGCTCAAATAAGACCCAGAACCTTGGAACAAAAGAACCAAAGGAATCTGTCAGCTAAAGACACAATGCTCATTTCAAAAGCTCAGCGGAGCCGCAAGCTCAGAAAAGAGCAGAAGCAATAGAAGAAAGGATGTGTGGACCAAAGACGAGGAAGGGCCTTCAGGGAGGAGAGCAGAGAAAAGCCTCAAGAGAGACTGAGCCAAAGTCCAGGACTGCGGACCAGCAAGCGGCCAGCATCCTCCAGTGCCCCAGAGAGGACAGACAGGGGCTGGCAGGCTCTCCGGGAAATAAAGCCTGGAAACCTCCCAGAGCCACAGACTCAGGAGGATGAGTGACACAAAGCAGGAAGAGCCCGCAGGATCTCACGCCGAGACTCACCATAAGCAATCTCTTGGAAATCGGGGACAGAGAGTCCTCCTCCTGGTCCATGAGCCACCACCCGTCATGGCCCAGCCCAGGCCACACAACAGAGAAGCATCCTTGTGGGGGTGAGGACCCCAGAAGATCCAGGAAGCCCAGGAATGCAGGGACCCACCCCAGTGCCTGGCCCCCATCAGCGCTGAGGAACGTCCCTTCTTCCCTAAAGCAGGGGCTCTCGTTCGTGAGTCGGCCGTGGGGGCAGGGTTTTTCCATGACACCCCTAAGAGGTGGGGGCAGCTTTGTGCTCAGGCAGCACCAGCTCATCTTCACGCTGAATCCACACTGCACATCCTTCCTGCAAATGAGTAGAACCTGAATCCCGAGGGACTCATAATTCCCCAGGGAAGTAAAAAATTTACAAGACTTTTCGGGGATTAGACTATTATGTCAATAAGAAACCTGTGTTCAGAAGAGCAGTTTTCTTGTGTAACCCAGCCCTGTTCACCTGGGGAAGTTGGCAAACCGTCACAGCGCAAGTGAGACAGTGCCTGTGCTGTGGCCTCACTCGCGCCTGTGTGACGCCGGCACTGGGCCCTCACTTCATCTGCCCCACTGTGCGCTTCAGGACTAGACTCTGCTTTTCAGGAGAAGCGTGCTCTGTCACCAAATCGGTGGTTTACGCACTTGAAAAGTGGGTGAAGAAGCATCACCAGTTTGAAATGAGGAGGGGCTTGCCCTGCAATGCTGGAAGCACGGTTCGGCCCTGGACATCCATGTCTGAACCTGGGATGTCTAGAGGTCAGCGCATCCCCCCTTGTGGTCACGGCCCCTGTAGGCAGGTCTGGGGGAGTGTCCACAGGCTTCTCAGAACAAATACCAGGCACCTGGAGTCCTGCAGTGCCAGTCCCAGCATTTTTCTCTGCCTGGCCGCATCAGCGATGCTGTAAACTTTCCTGCCTCAGTGATGCAATGAGGGAACCTGACGTGAACTATGCTCCTTATACACGCCAAAGAAGTTTGCAATAAAATACTGAGAGTTAATCTAGATGATAGACAAGGCTTGTGCAGGTGTGGGTTTAAAATGCTTGCTGATATTTGAGGTGGGAGTAAATTAACAAAGTTGTTGTTTTTAATCTTGCCAGTTTTATTTCCTTAAAGAATTTTAGGATTCTGTATGACACTTCTGAAAAATAAAGCTGCTGGAGGGCAACAACCTGCTGGAGGAGTGGAGGCTGGAGAGAGGAAGGCCAGTGAGACTGTGTGGGAGCCGGGAGCAAGGCAGAAGGAGCCTGGGGTCCCCCATTGAGCGCCTGACCTGGGATTTGCTGGATGGCATCACTGACTCGATGGGCATGAGTTTGAGTAAACTCCAGGAGTTTGTGATGGACAAGGAGGCCTGGCGTGCTGTGATTCATGGGGTTGCAAAGAGTCAGACACGACTGAGCGGCTGAACTGAACTGAACTGAACGGATCTGAACCATTCTTGGAAGCCGGCGATGTGCCAGGAAAACGCTTTGAGCTTTGCCTCAAGTGTTCCTGAAGTTTCCCCAAGAATCCTGCCCCAGAAAAACTGGTTTCTACAAGTTGTACCAACTGTAAGTTTCCCATTAAGGGTGATGAGACAGTTTGGAAGCCACTAGCTGACTTTTTTAAAGTCTGAGCAAAACTCTAGAAAAATATTAATACTCTAGGCATATTAGAGTGTATCTTTTTGTCTGCATTTATTATGAAAGAACGTAGCTTTTTAAATCAGATTTATTGAGATGTCGTTGACTTATAAGAATTATACATATTTGAGATGTACAAACTGATGCTTTGATGATGCTTTGTATACAGGATGTGTACATCATAAAATGATCTCTTTCTTCAAGCTAATTAACATATCCGACACCTCACAGGGTGACTTTCTGTGTGTATAGAAGAATATAGACTTCTAGAATATAGAACAAATAGAAGGAAAGCAGGATGAGGGAACCCTGATGTGACCTGTGCTCCCCAAAACATGACAAGGAAGTCTGCAATGAAATATTGAGAGTCAAGTTGGTAGGCTTACTACTCTTATCTAGGTCCTCTTTTTTTTGTTTTAATGTAGTCTGTTCTCTCTCTCTCTCTCACACACACACGCACACACACACACACACACACACCCCAGAAACAGGAACCGTCTTGGGTGCACCCATTGGGCATATCTTTGCAAATTTAATCCTAACGATACTAATCTAGTTACCTGAGAGCAGGAAAAAGAATAAATGTTACAACAGATTAGAATTTCTCTTCCCTCGATGTGTTGGACTGGGAACCAAATTAGTGAAAATCACTTGGAATAAAATCAGTTTCTCAAAAAGGCTATGCAAGTCTTTGTGAAAAAGTACACCGAGATGTTATTTGGGATAAACCCAAGGTAGGGAACCTTGCAGGGTGTGGAAGAAGATACATTTATTATGATCTCTTTTAACTAGAAAGACAGAAGGAGACGAGGCACTTACTGTGTCCTGAGTGCTAGGCATTGTACCTTGTGTTCACAGGTGCAATCCTCTATTTTAAAACTACCTGTCAACCTTCATGAACCCAAGGAGGCAGATGCTATGATCCTTGTTTGAAAGTCAGGAAGAGATTCCCAGAAGAACGAGGACCCATGTGGGCAAAAGCAAGGAGCTGGAATCCCCATAACACATGACTCTAATTCCCGCAGTGAGAAATTCAGACAACAGTGAGCATGCATCAAGGGTGAGTACAGATGTTAGTTCAGAGTGGGGACCCTCAGTGCAGACACAACTGGGTTCAGATTCATTTACAAGCTCTAAAACATGGGATATTCACTTACTCTCTCAAATGCTCATTTTCTTCATGCTCAAAATGGAACAGAGGTTTATGTAAGGATTAGTAAATATGCATGCAGAACAGTGCCTAACAGAGTAAATGCCTTTATTAAGATAAATGTGTGAAGCTTATCATGATTTCACTGTCACCATCATTTTGAGGATTTTTTTCCTCCTGCTATATAAGCTGCATTTTACTGCACTGGCCTCTGAGGTTTCTGATTTAAGTCCTGGTTCCACCAAAATGGTAATAAAGAGGCTTTGCTGGGCCCAAGAATGTCATAAAAAGAAATTGTGTCTGTCCCTTACGATTTTGTGACATGTCTGATAACTCAGACTTCTTTCTATTCAAAGCTATCTGAGTTGAATATTTTCACAGATTTTATTTCAGTGTACCTGCCGGTAACTTCTGGTGCTGTTCTATTTAGTCAAAAAGGCAAAGGAAAAATAAACCAAGGGACAAAACAACAAATATTTATGCCTCCATGGCTAAAAGTTCAATAGAAGTAGCCTAAACAAATAATTTTCTTTTTTTATTGATAAGCCTAAACTTGTATTTTGAATAAGATCACTACAAAGTTATGTTAGTATCTATGTTCAGTTTACCATGCATATTTCATTTCAAAGCAAAAGCTAGGTTTTGCCCGCACTCTTGTACCCCTTGGTGGTTGAGACAGTAAAGAATTTACCTGCAATGCAGGAAACCTGGGTTCCATTTCTGGGTCAGAAAGAGCCCCTGGAGAAGGACATGGCAGCCCACCCCGGTGTTCGTGCCTGCAGGTTCCAGGGGCAAGGAGCCTCGGGGGCACAGCCCCTGGGATTGCAGAGCTGAGCAGAGCTGAGCACAGCGCCCGGCCACAGCCATGACTTACATCGAATTGAACAGAGTGACTCTCGGAAAGGAGTTTGAGATCTCAGGTTTCCCTGTTCCTCCCAGGTTCCTTCATCCTCATCAGTACTCAAGAAGGACAAGGGTGGGGAGACGGGGTGTGGTCCACACAGCGCAGCACCGTTCCCAGCTCCCAGGAGGTCTCAGTGAGTCATCAGAATGAAGGCTGTGCTCTCAGTCAACCTGTCAGTCCCATGTTGTTTCCATCTCATTTTAAAGTTGTGCCTCTGCCTCTGCTGGGTGCCAGGGAGGTGCCCCCTGCTCCCGCCTGCCACGGCATCTCCTCCTTGAACCAGCCTGGCGGTCTCACATTCAAGGTGGACAGACCACCCTTCCTGACGTTCAGCGGCACCTTGACCATAACACAGGCTTCTTCGCATGATGCTCGCGTCACTTGACGTCCATTCCCATATGTGTTAGGTGTGCTGACTCCTCCCGTGTGGGGAGGCAGGGCATCTTAGTGGTACTTGCACATCACTGCTGGAGCTCACTTTCAGTCACATCTCGGAGGCTCTGAGGGGTTGGGAGGGCAGAGGGCTGAGGAGCAGGGAGGGCAGCAGAGGAAGGAAGCTGGTGATGGAGCGTCCATGGCCTCGAGGCTGAGCAGGAGCGCAGATGACAGCTGTCGGGGGCGAGGGTCCCCTGGGGCCCATCCGACTCTGTCTCAGGCAGACCTGGCCACACGTGCCCCGCCGGGGGTCCGGTCACAGCACATGCAACAGGGGAGGCTGCTCCTGGGGACTCTGCCAGCAGCTGCAAGGCTGAACCCAAAAGGAAGGAATAAACATTCGTGTCTCTCAATAAAGTGAAAGTGAAAATCACTCAGTCGTGTCCGACTGTTTGCGACCCCATGGACTATGCAGTCCATTGAATTCTCCAGGCCAAATACTGGAGTGGGTAGCCTTTCCTTGCTCCATGGGATCTTCCTAACCCAGGGATCGAACCCAGGTCACCCACGTTGCAGGCAGATTCTTTATCAGCTGAGCCACACGGGGAAGCCCAAGAATATTGGAGTGCGTAGCCTATCCCTTCTCCAGGGGATCTTCTTGACTTGGGAATCAAACTGGGGTCTCCTGCATTTCAGGCTGATTCTTTTTTCTTTTTTTCCATTTATTTTTATTAGTTGGAGGCTAATTACTTTACATCATTGCAGTGGTTTTTGTCATACATTGAAATGAATTAGCCATGGATTTACATGTATTCCCCATCCCGGTTCCCCCTCCCACCTCCCTCTCCACCCGATCCCTCTGGGTCTTCCCAGTGCACCAGGCCCGAGCACTTGTCTCATGCACCCAACCTGGGCTGGTGATCTGTTTCACCCTAGATAATATACATGTTGCAGGCTGATTCTTTACCAACTGAGCTATCAGGGAAGCCCGTGTCTCTCAATAAGGAGAGAGTTGAAACTCGTGGGTAAGGCTCTTGCAAAATGTGACTTCTTTGCACAACGTATGTTTGCACCTGTGCTTGTGTTGGCACGTTCTGCTGTCTTAAAGCCCTCTAAGCTCCACCACCCAGCACGGTGAGGCTGTGCACGCAGGGTAGGTTCTCTGCAGCAGCACCAGCAGCGTCTCATTTCCACCCTCAGTGCTTCCACCCATGGGCTTATCTCATTACCTAAAAGCCATGCCCCCATCACAGCGATCAGAAATAAATGTGAGCAGTTTCAGATTCTGGTTGAAGTGGAGGCATTGCCTGCGCCTCAAGCACTCACTTTTTAAAAAGTTAATTAATTAATTAATTTTAATTGGAGGCTGATTACTTTGCAGTATCGCAGTGGTTTTGCCATACATTGACATGAATCAGCCACGGGTGTACATGTGTCCCTCATCCCGAAACCCCCTCCCACCTCCTTCCCCACCCCATCGCTCAGGGTCGTCCCAGTGCACAGGCCCTGAGCGCCCCGTCTCATGCATCGAACCTGGACTGGCGATCTGTTTCACATGTGGTAATACACATGTTTCCGTGCTGCTCTCTCGCTTTTGACAGGCTTTCTGGGGCCCCCAGGCCGTGCGCTGTGTCCGGCTGTGGGTGCAGCAGGTCTGTGGACAGTATCCCACAGGTGCAGCCACGAGGCGGGCAAGGTGCTGGTGGCAGAGGCCATGGGAGGGTCAGAAAGGCCTCCCGGAGAGACACGCGAGGCTGAGGCCCAGATCGCAGGAGAGTCAGGACAGAGGCCACAGGAGGTGATGGAAACACTGGTCCCCGTGGGGGTGGGGAGAGCGGCAAGGAGACCGCACGGCTGGTGCGTTTAGGGAGAGGCGGAGTGACCCTCGGTCAGAAATGGGGGGGCAGGCGGGGCCCACAGGGGGCAGGGTGTGTGAGCTGAGGAAGGTCGGGGTTCTCCATCCTGTGTCAGTGGGGCCTGAATTACCTCCTCTCTTTAGAAAGCCTGCAAGAACCTGGGAGCCTCACCCTTTCCACTCTATGCCATCTTCCATCTTCTAATAAACACCGTTTTCTGGTGAGTCTAACCTCCTGTAGAATATAGACTATATGTTACTAGGTGCCTAGGTATTTGTGAAGGTTTCGTGAGTAGTTTCTGTGTCATGAAACTCATCAGCTATTCTTTAATTTATGTCGACCTTTGAAGAATTAACCAATAAAGTGGTTTAAGACCTTTGAGGGGAAATATTAATATAATGCCATCTGATGGATTCAGCAGAGATGGTACATCTCAGAACAGTACACTTTCTGTCTACTTGCTCTAGCAAGCAGCATTTAAAGTTGAGTGTTAATTGTTTGGCTTAAAAGTGTAATTTATTTTTCACTGCTGAATTAGCAATACTTAGGCATATTATGCATGCTTTAGTAAAGAGAGCAGATTAGCTAAGCTTTAGCACATGAGTCTGAGAGATTTGTGTTTGAAATTGAATGTGAACACAGAAGTGAGCCAACCTGTAACAAAGATGGGGCTTGTCATTACATAAATTAAGCATCTGTTTTGTGCTTTGCTGAAATTATTGAGTTTTATTCATAAAATATTTACACGCTGTATTTAATAGCTGTTATTGCTCGGTGCCAACAGAATGAATTTTCTATCTCAGGAAGCAAATGTGTCCCCAACTTGCTCAATGTAACCCTCGATGTCCATATGTTCAATTTATTTTTGAGTGGTTCATGAACATGGAGATATTCTCTCTCTCTCTTTTTTTTTTTATGGTGGTGGTTTAGGGATCAGTATAGCTGTAAATGGAAAGTTAGAGCATTTTAAAATATATTTATTAATTTTTAGTAGAAGAGTTAGAGGAAAGCTTACTTGTGAAATCTGCAGCGTCTTTTCACAACTTTCAGGGACTCCGTGAACCTCCAGGAATTATATACTCTGTTGTACATTAAAAATGCTTAAGCACATTTGAAAAACTTTAGAAGGCTAAGTACTTAAGAATTTCTTCAAATTATTTGTTGTTTTATTAGCTTAGGTTTCCACATAGGGAGAACAATACAGTAATGAACACTGACCATAATGAGTAGGTCACATTGGCCTCCACTGGGTGAGCCCCACCTTCATTTCCATGTGTGATTTCTCAGGGGAGGGGAGAAGGGGCTGCCTCAACTCCTCAGGAACCATAGCAAATCCTCACTGTAGAATATCCTAAGATTTTATTTATAGCTTTATTTGACTCTAGGAATGTCTATGTCAAAAAATATATAAACTTTAATAACACAACTTATATTACATGTAAAAACGACTATAAATTCAGAAGGTGGAACATACGCCTGGCTGAGTGATTACTAAAGGAGATGAAATGGCATTTGAATTGTTTTCTTTTTTTAGGGGCTGTCAAACTTTGAACATCTAGGATATTTTAAGCAGAAAGGCTGAAAATATTGCCAAATGATTCTGGAATCGGGCTCTGGAAGGCAAACATTTTAATTCTGATTCATACACAGATTGTGCAAACTTGGTAAGTTACACAAACTTTATAAACCTTGCTTTACTAGCCTATACAATGGGAATCTTTATAACGATCTTAGAGAGCTGCTGTGGATAAAGGATAACTTGGACTTCAGTGTTTAATAAGAAGTCTCAGGAATATTTGTAATTTGTAATAAATGATCCAGCAATGGCAAACTTGATAAAATTCACACATACAAACACACTCATGGGCTTCCCCGGTGGCTCAGTGGTAAAGAATACATGCGCCAATGCAGGAGATGCAGGAGACACGGGTTTGATCTCTGGGTTGGGAAGATCCCTTGGAGAAGGAAATGGCAACCTATTCCAGTACTGCTGCCTGAGAAATCCCATGGAAGGAGGGGCCTGGTGGGTCCTTGGGGTCACAAAGAGTCAGACATGACTTAGCAACTAAAAAACAACAAACACTCACACACATAAACCCCAAAGTATGTCTAACCCCAATTTTTGTAGAAAGTATCTTCTGAAAAATATATAAAATCAATACCAAACCACTCATGCCCTAAACACAACTTCTGTCACCTTCCTGCCCATCTAGTCATCTCCACGTCAATGCAAACTTGGGCAAGAGATGGAGACTGAACACAAGGGCTCAGTGTGGTCAAGGGGTCTTAGATCAAGGGAAGCATCAAAGGCTGGGGGGTGGGATGTGGACCAGCTTTGAGGGAATAGACACTCGTTTCTTCTTTGTAAAATAAATGGTAAACTGCTCATAATTCTCCAAATTCTGAAGATCATTCTGGAAATAAGTGGGTTTTATCAGATTAACTCCTTTGCCAGCCTCAATTATAAACTCTGGACAAATTATGCACAAAATCAACTATTTAAAGGCACTTAAGTGTTACCCAAAACAGCAGAAACTGAAGAGAACCATAGCATTGAAAGAAGAGAACCATAGAAAGGAGATCCATATTTTCCCGTCTTCCCTATAGGACACACACCAGGTTTTCTAGTTCCTGGAGGATAGAGTCCAAGCAGGAGACATCTGTACTTTAGAGCTAGGAGTTGGAAGTTACATTTGAGGGAATCCAGAGCTGCTGATCTGAAAAGGAGGAACCCCAGGAAGGAGGAGGAATAAGCCAGCCCCTAACTCTGAGTGCAGACTTCCCTCAAGTCCCTGCCAACTCCTGAACCACACGGGCAAGGGATAAGATCTTCATGGTTTTGTGTTAAAGTATCCTCCAGGAGGCTCAAAAGTCAGGGGAAATCTTTATGAACTGATTGTCAGGGGGAGCCAGAGCTTCAGTCCTGGCCAAATTTTAGGGATCTGCTAAATATTTCAGATTTTCCATTAGATTCCAAAGAGAGTTAAAGACCTATGAGTAAGATCATGCTCTGGGACTGAGATGCTAAGATATTAAGACGAAGAGGTAAATCAAAATAGACCTAGTGGAATAAACTGCAAAAACAACCCACTTGCAAGTGATAAGAAATCCACTGATAATTTAACTGCTTGTTAGAAAAATAGCAATTTTTAGAGAAAATAGAGAATCTCGAGTCCTTACAAAGTATCATTTGCAAAAACTAGTGCACAATGAAAACAAACAAATTAATTAACTAAATAAATAAATAAATAAATTGAAACATGAAATTCATAGTGAAGGGAAAAGGCAGTCAGTATTTACAGACCTATAAATCGCCCAGATTTTGGAATTGGTGAATAACAACCCTAAAATACCTATGCTAGATTTATTAAGGAGACTACATAAAAAGTGAGTAAAAAGATAAAATAAGAGTAATAATGGAGAATTTAAGAAGAGATATGAGAGCTATAAAAATTATAAATTGGAAAACAGGAGATGCTATAACTGAAAAATATAATGCCTGAAATACAAAATTATTTAGATGGATCAACAGAAGGTGAAACACAACTGAAGGATGAAGGAGTGAACTTGAAGACAGATGAGTGGAAAGTATCCAACCCAATCACAGGGAGAACAAAGACTGAAATAGAACAAACAATGACAACAATGACAAAACCCTAGAGCTTATTGACCTTGGGGGCAGCCAGAATGGAGGAAACTTTCAAATGCTGAAAAAACACTGTCAGCTTAGAATCTAACGTCTACCAAACACCTACTTCAAATATTCAGCAAAATTGAGACATTTTCATATATACAAACTTAAAGAATTTGTTGCCAGCAGTCCTGAAATGTAAGAAATACCTCAGAAAATTCTTCTGTCAGAAGCAAAACAATGTCATGTTAAAATAAGAGGCTACAGGAATGATTGTATATTACAAACTGGATGTTATAAACATATGTGTAAATATAAAGAAATATTTTCTTAAGTCTTTCTTTCCTTTTAAATGTCATCTAAAAATAAAGTGATTCCTTAAAGCAAATATTGGCAACCCACTCCGCTTTTCTTACCTGGAGAACCCCAAAGACAGAGGAGCCTGGCGAGCTACAGTCCATAGGGTTGCAAAGAGTCAGACACCACTGAGCAACTAACACATAAAGCAAATAATAAAAACTTAAACAATATAGTTTGAAACCTGTAACAAACGTAAAGTTGAGATGTATCACAATGCTAGGTGTATCACAAAGGTGGCCATGTTGTAAGATTCTTACATTAAATGTATGCTGGTTCATTTGGCAATGACCGTGACAAGTAAGCTTCATCCCCAAAGCGACCACTTAAAAAAAGGACAAAAATAGCTAAAACAAAATTCAGTAATAAAAATTACTTGATTATCTGAAAAGAAGGCAGAAAAGGGACAAAGAATCAGGGAGCAAAAGAAAACAAATACGAAGTTGGTAATCAAGTATCACACTAAATGTTAACAAACTGAATACTAGAGTTAAAGGAAGTGATTGTCAGAATAGGTAAGAAAGCAAGACCAAACTATGTGTTATTTGTAGGAGGCACACTTTAAGATGCAGAAATGCCAAGAGTGAAAATATGGAGAATTTTACTCTGTAAATACTTAGTATAATGAAACTGGGATAGCTATACTAATATCCAGGTAAAAAGGGTGTCAAGCAAATATATTTATTTTTAAAGATAAAATCTGACTACACCAAGAAGATATAATAACATCAGTGCTTCAAACATATGAAGCAAAATAGAATTAAATGCAGAAGTAGACAAATCCTCAATTACAGTTGAAGATTTTAATACCTCTCTCTTCACAATTAAAACAAGTAAACAAACACAATCATTAAGGATACAGATGAATCACTGTGAACTTGACCTAATTGATGTAAATAGACTTCCACACAGCAATGGCAAGTACATAACATTTTCAGTGAATAGAACATTCACTGGTATTGACCCTATATGATGCCATAAGGAAAGTCTCAATAAATGCAAAGGGCTTGAAAGCATGGAGTCTGACCTCAACGGAGTTATAGTAGAAAAAAAGAATGAAATATTCTTCAAATCACCAGCCATTTGAAAATTAAGCAAGAAACTTCTAAGAAATATAAAAACTCAACAAAATCTCAAGCAATTAAGACATATTTTGAGCTAAATAATAATGAAAAACAGTATATCCAAATTTACGGTATCAATAGCAATTCTTAAAGGAAAGTTAATCTTTCCAAAGATTACTATGATAAAGAATAGGTTTAAAATCTAAGATGTATCATCAGGAGTTATAACAGAAAGATAAATTAAACAACAACAACAAAACGCTAAAGAAAGAATGTAATAGCAGAATATATATGGAATATGCGTGCTTAGTCGTTCAGTCATGTCCCACTCTGTGACCCCATGGACGGTAGCCCGCCAGGCTCCTCTGTCCGTGGGGATTCTCCAGGCCAGAATACTGGAGTGGGTAGCCTTTCCCTTCTCCAGGGGATCTTCCCAACCCAGGGATCGAACCCAGGCCTCCAGCATTGCAGGCGGATTCTTTACCAGCTGAGCCACCAGGGAATCCCATACAGAATATAATGAAGCAGAAAATAAAAATGGAGAAAAGTAATAAAGGCAAAAGTTGTTTTAGAAAAAAATTAAAACTGATAAAACTTTAGCTATACTAGTAAAGAAAAATGAGGTTACACATTTCTCAAACTGTGTTCATCAAACCTTGGGTTTGCAAGAAGTTAACATATTTTTCCTGAATAAAATGACCACTTAACCCAGAAATGCTCTTTAAATGATTCACGGAGATTTCTCTACCCGAGGTCCTTAGAACTTCTCTGGTTTTGAAAAAGGGCCTGGGTCCGATCACCCCAAAGACAGAAGATCCCTTTGATTTGAATGTAATAGGCATCCTCCTGTGGAAGATCTTCTGACACTTATGGGACCAGTCAAAGTTAGGGGAATAGGGTTGTGCAATTTCTCTGTGAGTTGGGTTAAAGGATGGGTTACAGTGTTTTTAACAGAGAGAAGGAAGCATCAGAGTAACTACTCCTTTTAAAACATTTTTATTGAAATAGTTGATTTACAACATGTGCCAATTTCAGGTGCACGATAAGACATTGAGTCTCTGTGTTATAGAGTAGATCGTTGTTGCTTATTTTATATATAGTAGCATGTATGTCCGTCAATCACAAACTTCCAATTTATCCCCCCTCTTCCCCCTTTGGTAACTATAAGTTGGTTTTCTATGTCTGCGAATCTATTTCTGTTTTGTAAATAAGCTCATCTGTGTCCTTTTTTAGCTTCATCACATATAAGTGATGTATGGTATTTGTCTTTGTCTGACTTGCTTCTCTTAGTCTGATCATCTTGTCGCTGCTCTTTTAAACAACTTACTCCAGTATTGCTGGTGTTGGACCGAAGATGTGGCTCCCGAGATGGGCCCGAGTGTTGGAGGTGGTTTTGCCCTCTGTTAGCTCATGCCAGGGGACTCCTCTGAGGCCCCTTGTGAGTCCAGGTGGCCCCTTGTGATGGTACTAACTGGAGATCCAGGCATCTTCTGGAAGTCAGCTACTTGGGCACCTGAGCCATCGCCAGTTTGCCTCTGCTTTTCTGGGGCACCGGGTCAGCTCAGGGGTCCACACCCACATTCATGACCGCTGGAGCTTGGAAAGAGCTTGGAGTGTTTCCACCTTAAATGCGCAGCGACCCCACAGAAGAGCGCGCGCACGCAGTCTGCTGCTGGAGGCACCCCCTTTATTGCTGCTTCCCGCACAGAACTGCGGGTTCATTTGCATTACCTTTTATTTAAGCTGTGCCTTATGACATAAGATCAGATCGAGCTTTTTCTCCCCTAGAACACCTCCTGTATTCTGCATTTGAGAATCTTCATTTTAAGACTTAATTCAGCAATTTTATTTGGAATTCATATACCCTTTGTTTCTCTACAGCTGTCTCTGTTCCCCCTGCTGGGGAAGAAACCTGGGCCTATTATTGCTGGGGAGGATGTTTCAGGCTCTCAGACACAGACATGCCGGTGTGCTTTTGTCAACAGAAGTGAAACTTTCCAGACGTCATACATATTTTTTATTAGTTTTCTTTCCCCATGTGTGATCTGCAAACTCCAAGCTAATAGTCACTGATTTTACTTCCTCATTTTAAATTATTCGTCATGCTGGGCAAGCAAGAAAGGAACTGCATTTAGGGCCACATGAGAATTCCTCAGATTTTAGATTCTGAAAAATGACCATGCCTGCTAGATCACAATAAGTCATTTCCACTAGAAAGCGATTGATGGAGTGAAGTGCTAGGAAAGAACTCCTGAAAAAGCACTGGATTGTTTCTGGGTAAAAGAACTCTAGTCTCTTTCATTTTAAATTAATTTTTTGATGATTTTTATTGTTTTAATAAATTGAACATAAACTCTCAAATTAGTTTTCCTAAATCCTTAAGGTCTATTTCAATCACAGTTTGTTAAAAAAAAAATAATAATACCCTGTATTTGAATTATCTTCTTGAAAGATGTATTACACTCCTAAGATTTCGGCAGCTGAACAAAACTGTTACTGGGAGGGATGTGTTAGGAATGAGATTTCAGAGTAATTCTCAAAGTTCTATGACATTGTGTATCCAGTGGAACAGAACCACTAAAGATGGATGTTTTTACTCCTTTATTCATTCATTAATCATTTTATTCTTTCATTGAAAAAAATGTATTTGAGTTTGTGTTTTAAAACTTGCTATTGGCCTGGCATAATGGGGAACAAAGATGTGGAAACAAACACTTCTCAGAATTCCAGGGTGATTGGAGGGTTCTAGATGCCAAATGCGCACTGACTTTTCTAATACAATAATGGTGGGCCTCTGGGGGGTGGTCTGGGAACTTTCACCTTCACCTCCTGTCCTCCCTTAAAGTTGGGGACACCACCCCACCTGCGGTGGCCTTGGTGGTGTGTCCACATGGCCCCTCCACGTGGCTACCCAGCCACCAGGATGGGAGCCGGCAGGAGGCAGGGGCGGTGGGTGTGTGTCTGTGGCCTGAGGCTCTCACACTCCGCAGCCTGCTGTGAGAAGGACGGTCCTGGGAGCCACTGGCCCCAGGAAGAGAAGTGCATCCCAGGGTCCAGACCTAGGACCCAGGATCCAGGAGGTGGTGGAGGCAGAGGGCATGCGGCGCAGATGCTGAGCAAGGAAGAGGGGTGGTCTTCCCCTGAGTCATGGGGTCACACACAACACGCCCGATGTTGCTCAGCCTGGGGTCACCGAGGCTGCTGTCGGTGCGGGAGATAAAAGGAGATGCGAGAAATAATAACAATGCAGCAAACGTGGGGCGAAGGTGGGTCAGCTCTGTTCTAAGCTGACCTGGAGCCTGAATCAGCCCTGGCACGGATGCGCCCTTTCCCGTCACTGAGGCCGAAGGCGGGCGCCGTGGCAACCCGGAGCCACACGGCCGGCAGGGCCGGAGCGGGACATCCAGAGCCCGAGCCGCGCCTGCACCGCTGGTGGGCGCCGGGGTCCCCGCGCCTGCGGAGGGCCTGTCCCCACGCCCAGGCGGGCTGTATCGGCACGGCAGTGGAGCTACGTCACCCACGTGGACAGTGTTGCCGCTCTCAGCATCTCCGAGGCGGCCGAGCCTGTGTGTGCGTGAGCTTGTATCTGCGTCAGTTTACCTCCCTAGAAAGAGATGCCCTCCTCAGCTGGCATGAAAAGGAGCAGGTCCTTTGTTGCTGCCAAGACATGTTACTTCCTGAGCCGTGTCTGCCCCTCTTCGCCCAGTTGTGGTTGTATTTCTCAGACGTCGTTACCTGGATGCATCTGTGGATGAGGATTGACCCATTTGGAATGTTTGTATTTGCCTTTGACGTACTATTATTTATGTTGGTGATTGCTAGATAGTTATCTAAAGATGGTACAAATGCCCCTAAGTCCAGGCTCTATATATCTTGCTGTGACATCTGTATCCAAATGTCCAAAACGCAAGGAGCAATCCCGACAGGTAACTGCAAACGCGGACATCACCCCCTGTGCCTCAAGGATACTTTTATTAGTGGTCTTTCGGATCCTCTGCCTAATTGTTCTCACACTGCCCTTCGCGTGCTCCTGAGGCTGCAGCCTGGAAATACCGCCTGCCCCTTCCATTTTGCGTCTGGTACCTTCTCTCCGCAATGCGGCCCCGGTTCTGTCTCTGAAACACAGCCGTGCTATTTGTTATACTCGGGGATCAGTGTGAATTAAAACCATCCCTGGAAGGTTGTGCATCGAACCAGGAAGGAATGAATAACTTCCAGCAGACATCCCTATATTTTATGTCAAGGCTCTGTCATGTCATCTGGAGGAAAATCCATTTAAGGAACTGGCCGTCAGAGGCAGGCCGGGTGGCAGCGGCGTGGCGGGCTCCTGTGTGGGACCCGCTGTGACACCTGACGTTGGCCGCGGTGGAGACATGTGGGGGAGCAATCGGACAAAGGGCGTCTTTGGGCAGCATCTGGCGACAATTCCATTTGTCCCTGATAGAGTCGCTTCTGGATTCTGAGCTCAGCCCTCATCCACCCTCCCTGGAAAGTGTGTCCGACTTCCTGGAGTCCCTGCAGGCCGGCCGCACCGCACCCTCCCAGCGTGCGCACACCCGCACGCTCCGAGGTGCTTCTCTGAACCCGGGCCCAGCCCTCTTTCCATGCACCGCCATCACTTGCAAACTCCCCTTGTCCTTTTTAATTTTTAATTACCATTGTCTGTTCACCTTTGTTTTACCCGTGACATCTTCAATTTAAACAGTATCAGAGAGGTTGATGTGAACAGTTTTCTTTTCAGTTTAAGTGACTGCAGCTCGTTGAGTTGTTAATTATGCAGGAAGGTCTGCATGACTGAGGCTGGTGATTTGAATATGCTCTGATGTCAGCTCTCTGTCTGGGCGGTGGGGCTTGTAAAAGGATTATGATGATGTATATATGGTTCATGGCTAAGTGGGCTAATGAAAGGACCTCATTTAATCAAACACAATTAATTAAATTAACTTATGATATTAACCCATCTTTCCGTGCATGTATAATTTATATTAATTGATTTGCTGCATTCGAATGGACCAATCAGGTGGGTGCCGACAGCCTAAGGAAGAAGGAGGTGTCATTAGCATTACTTTGATGCAAACCATAATTGATGGGTCAGTGTGTTCCGGGGATGTAGCAAAAGCTTTGCTAATTGTCATAAGAAGTTGAAATTGATTGTGTCTGCATTAGTACATAAATTTAAATTGATTAATGTTTTGTTCTAAAATTAATGTCCATTCTGGATGGGTGATACAATGCTTTATTTATTGGATTCATTAATGCAGTCTCAGGAAAAAATAGTGTTGAAGTTAGTAACTGAGTGGAGATCGTTAAGAATGAGCTCAGTGCAACCATCCTGGAGTCCACAGCATTCGCACCCTCGGCCCGCACTTTACAAACGGCCGAGCACAAAGGCCTCTGCTGAGGCCATCCAGGGCTGCGGTGTGATGAAAGCTCTTTTACAGACAGTTACGATGGAAAGCCCCCTAAACCTGCTGAACCATGTGGGGTTCTGGGGGGAGGGAAACTGGGCTTTGTCAGAAATGTGACCCCTTCCCAGAGGAGGCTTGGATGTTAAACACCCTCACAATTTATACCAACCGCCTCTACAAAAAAGGGAAAACACTCTCAAACTTGCTTGAATTGCAATTTATACTTTACAGCCAATTGACAGAGATCATGAAATCTGAAATCACAGACGCTTTATTAGAACATAGAATTTAAGCCTCAACTGCGTTTTTCAAAAATGCTTTTCTGTGGTGACTTTTTATTCTGAAGATTCCCTTGTTAATGTGATTTGGAACCTATGTGGGTTTACATTTTAAAAACCAGCTTTGGATTTGTGGTCTTTCCTAAACTGGCCCCTGAGATTTTAAAGAATAGGTGATAAAACCATTTACATTGTTAACCTAACCTTGGATCTCAGTGATTACTAAAATCACAAATGCATTGAGAAGGGAGAGTCAGAGATCCACTGAAAAATTGGTTTAATTCATTTATAACTCCGTTTTTTTCTTACCCAGGAAAGCTTAACATCTGCTTCTTATAAACTGATTTAAATAGAAAATGTGCAATGCATCCTTTTACCAAATGGTTCTCCTTTTATTGATGGAATAAAGCAGTTTGCCTCTTCTGTTTTTACTACAGTGCATTCGTGCTCTTAGAAATGGGACATCTCTGTTTTCACAAGGAAGCATTCTGAACTTCACACGCCAGGGAGGAGATTAGAGCATTGTCTCTCTGCTGCCTTACTGAAGTTTGCAGAGTATTATTTACAGACAGCTTCTTGAGTCTAAAACACTTGAATTATATTCGAATATCACTCCATGTGGTGGCACTATGGAGTAACGAACAATAATTGGTTCTCAGAAAGTAACTTCTTCCTAACTTTCGTGATTGCCTTGATGGATGCTGAGGACTAGTTTTCCATTGCAGATTTTAAGGACAGCAATTCAAAACTAAGTCATATTATTCCAAGGCAGCAGTGATGGGTTCTATCATGGCTGCAATTGTATGTGCTGTGTGGGGAAATGAGGGCTCTTATTACTTGTTTAAATTATGTTTAGTGCTCCTGCTTTATATATCTGAGATTTATACACGCCTAGTGTATGCTATACTCATAAAATATATCTGTATACGTGTCAGCTTATTAAATAGCCAGCAAAAAAAAAAATAAAATAAACTAGCATGAATTTGAATATTCCCACATTCTGCTTTTGTCAAAGCAAAAATGAGAAATAATTCATTGTGTATCCTATTGGAAATATAGCAAGTGAAATCCCTTCTATCTTCTTTAAAAAGTGGTTTCTCTGAGACACACATCCTAGGAAAAGAGTTATCCTACCCAATACTGGATGATTTGTCAACGATGGATGGAACTGAATCCAGCTGAATTCCTGAAACCTGGCGAATGCAAGGCAGTGCAATGCCTACGGTCTAATATTTAGGAAAATAGTCCCAGAGATGGCTATGGCTTTATCAAGTGAATGTTTAGAGCACACTCACTTTAAATTTTTAGCCATTTCTTTTTTAGAAATATTGTTGTGTTGTTGTTTATGATGCTCCTTTAAAACAAGGAGAAAAACTGACTGCAGACATATTCCTGCACATTGGAAATGGCAGGATTCCAGTGAATATCTTGGGAAGCACAGTTTTAAATTTAAATATTTGCTGCCATTTTCTAAGGTTGAGAAGATAGCAAAGATAGTGATTTAAAATAATATTGTCTTAATTTAGCAGTTTTGTGAATGCATCACAGATGTTCTAAGAGAAAATTAACATTGTTTTGTTTTAAAAAAAAAAAACCCCTCTTAACACTATCTAGAACGTGGAGGCAACTGGAATAATTATTTTGCTAATCAGGTAGTGGTTTATCCTGAGGCAGAGCAGGGCGCCTTCTGTGGGTCGAGTTCAGGGAGCTGGGTGGCCTGGCTGTGGAAGCCGGGAGGGAGGGAGGACACGAGGCTCTCAAACACAGCACACTCCCTTTGTTGGTGGGGAAGGGTATCCGGAGTCCTGGGTTCAATGTTACGCTTCAGGCAAAATGCACTGACTTCCAGCTTCAGGACTGGCCCCAGAACAAGCACTGGTTTTATTGGGAACTGCATTTCCAAGTTATAAGGATCAGTTCGTGCTCACATCCGATCACTTCATCTTCACGTCCCCGGCTGGCATTCTGTGGTCTGTCTCCATCCCCAGGTAGAACAATTCTGCTAGCAGTAGGTGTCACTGCAGGCAGTGAGAATTCTTTTGGCGAGTTGCTTCAGGAAGGGAATGATTCCTAAAGTCCAAAGGGAGGAATTATCCTAAAATCCGGGCAGAGGAGGGTGGAAATAGTTTTTAGTGTGTTATCTTGAATCCTGAGTTTTTACAGTGTTATGATCAGGTTAAAATGAAACCACTCTTGAAATTCTTCTGCCATGGCCCAAAGCCTGATACGTCCATACCCAGAGTCCTGTCTTAGTTCTACAAAGTAGGCAGACCTCCCCATCTCCACCTCCGGTAAGAGCAGGCAGTTCTCAGTCTGGCTTCTTTTTCTTTTCCGAAAGTGTCCAGTCTAGGGTTCCAGGCGAGTGTACCACTGATCAAAACACAGTCCATTATCTCAGTGATGCAAAGCTAATCCAGGCTTTGGGTTGGACATTTTCAATGCATGTCAAAGAGCGCATCTCGATTGTGACTTTATTAAACGTCTACATAAAAACTTTTCAGAAAGAGATATAAAATCTTTTTCAAGGGATGGATATGCCATTATTATGTGTTTATTTCTCAGGACACTGTGTGACTATGGAAGCATTGTCCTAATACTACAGGTATAAGGGATCAAAGGAATTAGCCATGTCAATTGTATCGTGAGCATTTGCAATTATGACTACACGAGCAAAGAGAACAATTTCATCTTTCCTGTTAGACTCCCAGGTATGGAGCACACTCAGACATGCTGACGTAAGCATTTAGATTTTCTTCAGTGTCTTCCTGGTTTACCTCTCTCGATGCACGGAGGATGAAGTCTCGGCCATCTGCCTTCACACAGCCGAATTTTGCTACTACAGGACATGTGGTTTGTATACAGGAGGGTGCATGGTGAGGAATCAGGTCGAGCTTAGACATGCCTGTGCATGCCCATCTGTGGATGCGGAAGTGAATTTTGTCAGATGCTGACTGCCCTCGCATATGCATATTAATTATTCAAATATATTTTTAATTGGATTTACTTTGTCCTCAGGCAAGTAACACCTTGAAATTACCTCTTTTTCCTCATAAATGAAAGCTGAATTCTCTGGAATTTTCTAGGACATCAACACCAGATAGAGAAAGATCTGACCCCTATCTGACCCTCAGAGTAGAATACCAACATGGTCTTAGGACAGGTCCCCTGGAAAGGGCAATGTTATGTCAGAGAAGGCTGTCCTTGCTAAATTCCAATCCCATAGCGAACAGGAGTAAGTGTTCTCACTACTCTAAAGAGTTCGTCCACAACTCTAAAGTTATTTTCACATCTTGTGTTTCCTGTCAACTTTTGTATATACATCAGTAGTATACTGAAAAAACACACACTTGTAAACCAACGACCAAGAAAGGTTTACATAAATTTTAAAAAGGTAAATAAACACATAAACATATGATGCCAGAGAAAAAGTAACCATTGTGCCTTATTCTATCTTTTATTTTATACTAAATTAAATATTTGGCTGTTCTTCATACATTCGTTTTTTAAAAGGTTTCTGAAGTATAGTCGATTTACAATATTGTGTTAGTTTCTGCTGTAGAGTAGTGTGATTCAGTTTTACATATATATACATTATTTTTCACATTTTTTATTTATCATTTATCACAGGATATTGAATATAGTTTCCTATACCGTATAATAGGAACTTGTTATCTCTACTTTCATTTTTAATTGAAATATTACTTTAAAAATAGGATGCTACCACAGGTGAAGAATCTAAATTCCATGCTTAATTTAGGACAGCCTGCAATATGACTTGGAATTTGAATTTTGTATGCTGACTCTGAATCTAAGCTCAATCCAAGGGACTTCTAAAGTGGCATATTTTTATGATCACTGGGACTGTTTGCCTGAATATGTGACATAGACAAGGCACCCTGTTGTAATCATTTTCTTATCAGCTTGCCTAGTGGGGAAGATCTTTATTTCTCAGCAATGAGGAATGATCCATGAGGATAGTTAAGCTGAGGGGAAGGGTTTTATTTCAATGTGTTGATAATAATGCTATGATTAATTAGTATTGCTCAAATGGAGAAGGCATTGTTTTAAACGGTCTTTCATGTTCTTTTCTCATTAGTATTAACCTTGTAATATTTATAATCCCAGAGTCTCAATATAATTTTAGGTAATCTTTATATTTCTAGAAATTGACTTCCTTCAGTCATTTGTCATAAAATAAGTTAATGAGTTATAAGAAACCAGATGGATTTTAAATGTAGACACATGGAGAAACAACAAGACAATGATGCCACGGGCCTCATAGTAGGTTAAGGTCCAAGGGGCCACTCAAGCTTTCCCAGAACCTCTTTATGGAGTTTCCTTCTCAGGGTGTGCACAAGAGACCAGGGTGGAGCTTGTATTAACATGAAAAGAGAAGTCTTATTAAAGCTCAAAAAATAGTATTTTTTTTAATGCTGATGCTAAGAAATTGATAAAGCTAGTAACGTTCTAGATTATTAAAAACTCAAACTAAAAGCCAACTAGCAGGAAATATTAATAAGTCCCTAGGTTATTAAAGTCATTTCTTTCATGCTTCCTGCAAAAGACTAATTTGTTATGGGGAGAGCTGACAATATAGTACATAGTTTGAAAAATTACAACCAAATGCTGCCATTTCTCTAAGTATGTCCTCTGATGTTGATGAATCTTTTGGATTTTGTAACATTTACAAATAAGGGGACACGCAAATTTCACAATGATGGTGGTACAGGACTTAGGCATTACTGTATTATATGTACACACACAGCCCCCAGACACACTGACTAGGCACACTAACGTTTAAACTGTGTCTCTGCTAAGGAACTTTGGCATTTATGCCCAACACACAACCACTGTAACCACTGTGATATTAAGCACCATCCTCATCTCTGTCTGTCTATGAAAGTCACTTAGTCAGCTCCAGCTCTTTTCAACGCCATGGACTATACAGTCCATGGAATCCTCCAGGCCAGAATACTGGAGTGGGTAGCCTTTTCTTCTCCAGGGGATCTTCCCAACCCAGGGATCAAACCCAGGTCACCCGCACTGCAGGTAGACTCTTTACCATCTGAGCCACACAGGGAAGCCCAAGAATGAGTGGGGAGCCTTTGCCTTCTCCAGCAGATCTTCCAACCCAGGGATCGAACCCAGGTCTCCTGCGTTTGCAGGTGGATTCTTATCATCTGAGCCACCAGGGAAGCCCATCCTCACCTCTACCAAGATGTTATTTCTCTCCGTCCTTGCTCTTGTGTCTCAATTTTATGAAAAATCTGACTACATTTTACTATAGTTATTTCCTTCAAAAACGTTGTGCTAAATGTTACCATCTGTAATGTTTAAAATTGTGTTTCTATGAATACTACATATAACCAGGTGTGTAAATGATAATGACAGAGTTCTTTTGTCACTCCAGGCTGAAGAGTGGGGACAGAAGCCAGGCCGTTCTAGTGTATGTTTTTCTGCAGACAAAGATGAGTGATGTTTTGTCTAATGTTGTTGTTCGACTCTCTGTGACCCTATGGACTACAGTATGCCAGGCTTCCCTATTCTACACTATCTCCCGGAGTTTGCTCAGGTGATTACAAAAATCATAAATCTTTATTATCCTAATATAAAAATGCTAACGTTAAAAAAAACTCCCAAATAAAAACATCAAATTAAAATCTAAAAAATTAGTTTTGAGAGTACATGTGTATTTATGAGCCTTTTGGGAAAAGTATGACATTGGAATTTTCCCTCTAACTTATCATTATTTAGAAACATGCCGGAAAAAAAAATAGAATTTCCTTTCTTATTTAATTTGCCAGCTCAACTTTCACTTATTTTTTCTAAGTGATAATCATAGCTTAAAAAATAGAATTTTTTAAACTAATACTTAGTCTGTGTACTACCCAGTAAGGTTTGTATTCATTTCCAAGTCTCACGACTAGTGAGCAAAGAGAGAGATTAGTCCCAAGTGTAAAAATTGGTTTTCTGTATAAATTGGCCCCAAAGGGAAATTTTCCAGATCGGTTTCTTATTACTTGACATGAACTGGTCAAAATCATATTTGTCCCTGTGTCACGTTACTTTAGTGGGGTGAGTTAAGGGAACAGGTGCCCCTTGTATTGATCAGTGATCAAGGCAAAGAGCTCTGATTAGAGGTTGAAGGGGACCAGGGAGGGTGAGAAATGGAGTGCTGGCTGGACAGGTTATTGATGACGGCAATAACCACGCGCAGGGCTCCCGCACCGAGGCTGTGGACTCGGCCAGATGAGTGCATAAGGACAGATACGCAGACCGACAACATGAAGAAGTATGGAGCGCAGCTCCTTACCTGGCAGAGTTATTAAAGTTCATTGAAGGAAGATGAACTGTTTCAATATGTTAAACACTCGAGGCTGTTAAGAGAGAGTTGCTGTCACCAGGAACGCTGTTGTTTGGGGAGCTTTTGTTGTCTTTTTTCCCTCCTTTTGGAAATTTGAAAGTGTGCTCACTCCAGCGATAACTTCTGTATCTTAGCTCTCTGCACAGGCTTTGGGAAAGCAGAGAAACAGAGCCTCTCTGCATGGACGTGGTTAGCCTCCAATTTCTGTAAGCTGCAGGTCAGCAGGGAGCCAACAGAACATAAGATGGGCTGGCTGAATATGCTTAAAACATTATCTGCTCATCCCTCTGCTAGGGCATCCTCCTCGTCCAGCTCGGTCCACACAAAGACCTCCACATCATCAGAGTCAGGCACGAGGAGCTTTCTACGCTTCAGCCTGGAATCAAGGGTCAGAAATAACCAACACAGTGTGGGGCAGAGCACACAAATTTAAATTGCCCTGATGCCATTAATTTGGGAGCCACAAAGATAAAGAAAAGTCAGTCAGCCAGTTCATTCGCTCAGTCATGTTTGTCTCTTCGCGACCCCTTGGGCTGCAGCACACAGGCCTCCCTGTCCGTCACCAACTCCTGGAGCTTGCTCAAACTCATGTCCATCGCGTCAGTGATGCCATCCAACCATCTCATCCTCTGTCATCCCCTTCTCCTCCTGCCTTCAATCTTTCCCAACATCAGGGTCTTTTCTAACGAGTCAGTTCTTCACATCAGGTGGGCAAAGTATTGGAGTCTCAGCTTCAGCATCAGTCCTTCCAATGAATATTCAGGACTGATTTCCTTTAGGAAGGAATGGTTGGATCTCCTTGCTGTCCAAGGGACTCTTAAGAGTCTTCTCCAACACCATAGTTCAAAAGCATTAATTCTTCGGCACTTAGCTTTCTTTATAGTCCAACTCTCACATCAATATGTGACTACTGGAAAAACCATAGCTTTGACTAGACGGACCTTTGTTGGCCAAGTAATATATCTGCTTTTTAATATGCTGCCTAGGTTGGTCATAGCTTTTCTTCCAAGGAGCAAGTGTCTTTTAATTTCATGGCTGTAGTCAACATCTCCTGTGATTTTGAAGCCCAAAAAATAAAGTCTGTCACTGTTTCCCCATCTGTTTGCAATAAAGTGATGTGACCAGATGCCATGATCTTAGCTTTTTGAATGTCAAGATTTAAGCCAACTTTTTCACTCTCCTGTTTCACTTTCATCAAGAGGTTCTTCAGTTCTTCCTCGCTTTCTTCCATAAGGGTGATGTCATCTGTGTACCTGATTTTGTTGATATTTCTCCCAGCAATCTTGATTCCTGCCTGTGCTTCATCCAGCCTGGCATTTCATATGATATGCTATGCATATAAGTTAAATGAGCAGTGTGACAATATATAGCCTTGACATACTCCTTTCCCCATTTGGAACCAGTCCGTTGTCCCAAGTCTGGTTTTAATTGTTGCTTCTTGACCTGCATACAGATTTCTCAGGAGTCAGGTCAGGTGGTCTGGTATTCCCATCTCTTTCAGAATTTTCCACAGTTTGTTGTGATCCACACAGTCAAATGCTTTGGCATAGTCAATAAAACAGAAATAGATGTTTTTCTGGAATTCTCTTGCTTTCTCAATGATCCAGTACATGTTGACAATTTGATCTCTGGTTCCTCTGCATTTTCTAAATCTAACTTGAACATCTGGAAGTTCACAGTTCACATACTTTTGAAGCCTGTCTTGGAGAATTTTGAGAATTACCTTGCTAGCATGTGAGATGAGTGCAATTGTGCAGTTGTTTGAACATTCTTTGGCATTGCCTTTCCTTGGGATTGGGATGAAAACTGACCTTTACCAATTCTGTGGTCACTGCTGAGCTTTCCAAATTTGCTGGCATATTGAGCGCAGCACTTTCACAGCATCATCTTTTAGGATTTGAAATAGCTCAACTGAAATTCCACTAGCTTTGTTCGTTGTGATGCTTCCTAAGGCCCACTTGACTTTGCATTCCAGGATGTCTGGCTCTAGGTGAGTGATCACCCCGTTGTGATTATCTGGGTCATGAAGATCTTTTTTCTATCATTCTTCTGTGTATTCTTGCTGTCTCTTCTTAACATCTTCTGCTTCTGTTAGGTCCACATCATTTCTGTCCTTTATTGTGTCCATCTTTGCATGAAATGTTCCCTTGGTATCTCTAATTTTCTTGAAGAGATCTCTAGTCTTTCCGATTCTATTGTTTTCCTCTATTTCTTTGTGTTGATTACTGAGAAAAGCTTTCTTATCTCTCCTTGCTATTCTTAGGAATTCTGCTGTTGTTTGGAACTAAGGCCATTAATTTGGGAGTCGCAAAAGTTAAGAAAAATAACCCTACATTTTTTACGTTTTATTTTTATTTTATATTGGCATACATTTGATTAACAATGTTGTGTTAGCTTCAGGTGTATAGCAAAGTTGTACATATACATATATACCATATAGGTTATTACAGAATATCGAATATAGTTCCTTTTTCTCTATAGTAGGCCCTTCTTGACTCTCTATTTTATATATAGTAGTGTGCATATATATGTTAATCCCAAACTCCTAATTTACCCACCCATCCCGCCACTGACATTTCCGTTTGGTCACCATAAGTTTGTTTTCTGTGTCTGTGAGTCTGTTTCTGTTTTGTAAACAAGTTCATTTATATCTTTTTTTTCCCCTAAGATTCCACAGTTAAGCGATATCACTTAAGTGATAGCATATGATATATGTTTTTCTCTGTCTCACTTCATTTAGTGTGATAATGTCTATGTCCATCTATGTTGCTACGAATGGCATTATTTATTCTTTTTTATGGCTGAGTAATAACTCCACTTTTTTTCCAGTACAGAGAGGTCTAAATTAAGAGACAGGCAACTCTCAATATCAATTTTGCTTCAGGGTTAAGCTTTCTTTGTCTGCTGAAAGGTCACGGCAGGAGTCAATGTTTTTAATCCTTCTACAGTGTAATGATATTTTAGGAGATGTTTGCAAACGTGTAACCAGCTCGCCTGCTCAGAACAGCATTTGTTTTTAGCATCTGAATCCAGCCTACTGGCTGGCTGTTGGCGGAGTTAGTGTTGGAGGAGAGTCGGACCCTGGGATCAGGGGAAGGGGGCGGGGGACAGGGGCAGTCAGTGTGCGTCACTGGCATTCGTGATCGTGAGTACCAACCAGGCATTTCAAGGGATTCTTCTGTTCCAGCCCTGGTTTAGTTCCCATCCGGTAGGAGAAAGTGACTCAGCAAAGCTACTCGCTCCGTGAGCTTGGCCAAAGGATGACAGCTGACTCGCCGGCCAGTTGGTTTGTATTCATTCAAACCTGTGCTGTATCCAAAGCTGCGCGTCCTGTGTTCTTGCACAAAATCTGATGTTTCATATGATTTTCCTTCTTCCAAACTGGCTGGCAGATTCATTCCATAGGCTCTTCATGAATACATATACATGAAGTCATGTGTTGTATGTCTACAAGGTCATGTGCTGTGTGTCTATGCAGTTGCGTGTTGTGTGTCTATGAAGCCATGTGTTATATGTCTATAAAACTGTCTTGTGTCTTATGAAGTTGTATGTTGTATGTTGTGTGTCTGTGAAATTGTATGCTGTGTGTCTATGAAGTTATGTGTTGTGTGTCTATGAGAGTATGTGTTGTGTGTCTATAAAATTGTGCTGTTTTATGAAGTTGTGTGTCCATGGAGTTGTGTGTGTGTCTATGAAGTTGTGTATTGTGTATCTACGAGGCTGTGTGTTGTGTGACTATGAAGTGTGTGTTTTGTGTCTTTGCTACACTTGCTACACAAGGGTGTGTTTTGCTCAAGTTGGACAAAGCAGTATTCTAATTTGTAATAGTACTTGGCATTTTTTCCCTCCTTTTTCTTTAAAAAAAGTATCTAAATTTTAAAAAATGACTTGAAACTTGTGAGATGGTTTTGCAGGACATTGATTCCCAATTTAGACTCCCAGTTTCTTTGATCGACTCCCCATCTCTAAGGTAGAACTGGTCTGTGGAGTCTATTCCACGCTGGCCTCAAACTCATATAAATAACCTAATTTAACGCCATTTTCTGTCCTAGAAAAATAAAGTGTGTCCCTGCTCAGTGAACCTGAGAGCAGCAGCTCTATTTAAACATGTTTATCGCCAGCATCACTTAACCACTGTGTAGACCTGGTCTGCGGAGGGGCTGCACACCGCGGCCGGAATCGTCTCATTACGGCTCGGCTGGGAAGCCCAGGCGGGAAGTGGCTGCCATCAGCCACGGTAATTACCAGGTGGTGAGAGACCAGCTCCCCCGACCCGGTGCCACGTGGGTTCTCGACTGGGGGTCCCCGCAAAATTGATTCCTTCAGGGAACAAAGTGCTCAGATGCCACAACTCTTTGAATGTCTTCCATATGAAAAGCAAGTCAGTGCTAAAGCTGGAAAGCTTTTGTTCTATGGAAGTATTGCTTGTGTAACATGAGATGAGTGGAGACACTTGGGAAATTCAAGTTCCCTCTGTTACCTTTTACAAGCTAACCCACCTCCTCCTTGAGATGAGGACCCTGAGTGCAGACAGGGTCACCCTCCTGCTCACGGTCATGCCTGCTACATAACTGACGCTCAGTAACTGGGTCCGGGATGCTGAGCTTGCACATCAGAACTGGCCTCTGCGAGGAGACTCCCCAGCCCAGCCTCCATCTCTCAGAGCACTTGGGACCGCTGGCGTCTTCTGTCGTGATCCTTGGTGGTCGGGGTACGGTCTGTTTCTGCACCAGAGAGCAAGCCCTGCATCGGAAAGGACTGTATCAGGTTGTTCCACAGTTTTTGGAAAAGCAGCATCTCTAAGACTGCCTGACACATTGGAGAGGCTCAATAAACCTTAGCTGGATAAAAGAATGAGTCATTTAACTTGTGAGATAAACCTGCAGAGTAGTCAGCAATATCCCCACTTTATAGATGAGAACAATGAGGTTCAAAGACACAAATGCGCTCAAGGTCGGACTTCTTCTCTCTTATCTTCTGTTTTAAAGATTAACATTGTCAATTCTCCATGCCCTAAAATGGTCACATCCATTTGAGGTGTTTTACTTTGACCATGTCATTCCTTGTTAATTTGTTGTTTGGCCTGTAAATATTGTAATCCTATGACTTAACCACATGTTCAAGGTTAAATGATTTTATGAAGTGTGAAATTAAAACCTTGGATGTTCCCATAGATTAAAGACCCTGTTTAACAGCTCTAAAGAAATAGAGCCACGAGCTCTATTTCCAAGAGCTTTCTCTTCTGGGCCTTTTCTCATGGGCTGTCATCACCTGAGCCTGGAACGAGTACTTTTTCCATGGCTGAATTGAATCCTAACTCTACAAGATGATAATCTCACAAATTTAAGATAGATTTACAAGACTTTCACAATCATACAATTCCTTTTTCTCCCACTAAAGTTTGACTACTATGATCATCTTAGGGAAGAAAGGAAGACAGGCTGTATCTCCAAAGTAACTTTTTAATATCATCATCTTTTAGTTTTAAAACAACAAAAGCACCCTGATAGACCTCCATTTCATCTGGTGTATTTACTGCCCATCTCAGTTCACACGTGTGCCACACACAGAAAAGTATGCATGCACACACACACACAAACATACACACAATTTTTTTCTTTTGGCCGTGTGGCTTGTGAGATCTTCATTCCCCAACCAGGTATTGAAGCCAGGCCCTCAGCACTGAAAGCATTATGCCCTAACCACTGGGCAACCAGGGGTTCCCATAATTTGTTCTTATTTGTGCCTTTTCTCCTAAACGTTTTAACCTAAGTATGTATTATTTTTCTTAAGAATCTTGCAAATTTTAAAGTTGAATAGCTTAATAATTGTTTTTACCAAAACCATTAACCTATTCTCATATTCTTCCCATGAATGTTCCTTGCTATTTTTTGAGTGATAATACACAGTTCTCACTCTTAAATATTTTACTATGATTGTTTATAGGAAGAAGCGGCTTTTGGAAGCAATTTTTCAAACCACAGAGGATCATGAGGGTGGGCAGTGGACCCGCAGGGGATGTGGCCCAGCCAGGGGCAGATGACCTACGAGTTGTAACTACTGTCACCTTTCAGGACGGCTTTCCTGGTTGAAAACCAAACCGTGCGCTAGAATTCTGTTCCCTGGAGACAGTAACTCTGAAGAAGCACATTCTCTTTCAGCTCTAAAGAAACGTGTTCACTTCAGCACCTTGTGGTGAGTGTAGCTCTTTATATTTTCCCCTCACCTTACACATGACACTGTATCTCATTTCAGTAGTTCTGACACCTCCACTAATGCTACACGGGATCATACAACCCCTTGATTAAACAGAGAAACATCTGTTTCACATGGTGTTTGTTTTTCTGTGCTTCTGGTGACCTACTTCACACATTCCAAGGGTGGAAGTGATTCTTTAAAGGAGAGGAAGGTGAGAGGGCAAAGAGATTCAAAGGGAAAAGCAGAAAAACACAGAACTAAAACCCTGATGCTTCCACGGGTGGGAATGGACCACCTTCACGAGAGACCCGCCACGTGTGTGCTCAGCTTCCCCACATGCCAATCGCGTGGAGGACCCTTCCCCACTGTGCTCTGGAATCTGCTGGCCTCTGTGGTCATTGGCAGTCCTGTCCCGGGGCCAAGCAATCTGAGAGAGGGCGCTGGATCAACCCACAAATGGAGACGTTCTCATCATTTTGAAACTTACCAAGAAATAGGGAATAGTTATGTTCCAAGTACCCTGGATGTGAATGACACACATCTTGACACTCATTCTGTGCAGTGATGGGCGCCCAGGGAGAGTCGGAAGAGAGACAGGACTCCATCTCAGCCACAGGCCGTCTCAGTCAGATGCAGCTCAAAGGACCGGTGGTTATGATTTTGGTCCTCTTTCTTCTCTTCTTTTCCTGGGATAAAACATGGAATTCCCGAGATCAATGCCCCTGAACTTTAAGGCCAGTGTTTCCAGATCATCACTAAAATTAAACACTATGGTTTGCCTGAAACATTAAAAAAGACAGAGAGAGAGACAACACTCTCACAACCAACCTGCCCCTGGCCCCACTGCACACCCAGCACCTTCATCTAAAAAGACGCATTGCTTTGTGTTATCCCCTTGGGGGTGCTGCACCCAGGGTGTGTGATTTCAGGAGTCCCAACATTCTAATCTCCAAAGTGAGGGCAGAACTGCCAGCCCCAGACTTCGAAGAGTCGGGGCCCTGGGCCTCCCAAAGTGATGTGTATACAGAAAGAACTTCCCACTTCCTTGATCCAACTGAAGCAAGATCTCTGGCTCCTTCTCCCTTACTGTTTATGACATGCTTCCCTTGTGTGGCTCAACTGGTAAAGAATTTGCCTGCAATGGGGGAGACCTGGGTTTGATCCCTGGGTTGGGAAGATCCCCGGAGAAGGGAAAGCCTACCCATTCCAGTATTCTGGCCTGGAGAATTCCATGGACTGCATAGTCCATGGGGTTGCAAAGAGTCTGACATGACTGAGCTTCTTTCACTTCACTTCATTTCTGACATTGAGTCATTCATTTGTTCATTCATTCCTCCCTCATTCATTCAATAAACACCTGTTTCTACCCAGGCCACACTCTGCGTTGGAAGAGGCCAAGCCCCAGCCCTCCAGAAGTTTCTGTCCCCTCAGTTCACAGGAGCTGCTGCTTTTTTAATGAAGAAACTCTCATAAACTAATTCCTGATGAGGTGTTAATTACTGATAAGCACTTAACGTGTGAGGCTTCTTAGGATTTTTGCATTTTAACAGGAGCCATTTCTTAACTGAAAGAAATGAATTTCTAATGGTGCTAGCTCCAGGGTGCTAAAAGTAAAATTTCAGGGGGAATGAGGGTGCTTCTAGCTGATCCCAAAGGCATTTCTAGTGCTCTCTATGTCCACATTTAAGACTGGATTTTTAAAACACAGAAACATCTTCATACAGATACTGTTCATTCTTTTGCTCTCATAAATTGAACCCAGGTTTTAAGCTACAAAGATGTGTGGTCACAGTCTTAGGTGAGGGTGTGGCCAGACATGGTTATAATCAATGAACTGTGAAGCGTTTTCATAAACATTATAATCTGTGTACGTACAGCATACTAGAAAGATACAAAAAGAGGAGGATAAAGCAGAGGATGCATTTCGGAGAAGGAAGGGCGGCAGTGATGGGTGCCCATGTGCTGAGACCCAAGGCTCCCCGGTGGTCATGCTGCGTGGCTCTGGCTTTATATGTGCTGCTGTTGGTCAATCACTGAGTCCTGCCTGACTCTGCAACCCATGGACTGCAGCACACCAGGCTCCCCTGCCCTCCAGTACCTCCCAGAGTTTGCTCAGATTCATGTCCACTGAGTTGCTGATGTTATCTAACCAACTCATCTCCTGGTGCCCATTTTAAAGACCGGGAAACTTACATGGGTCAGTCGTGGAAGGGCATGTGGGCCCCGGTGAGCCTTGGGAGCTGCAGGCAGAGTCTCTCCAACAAGAGCCTGGGCCTCAGAGCCCCCAGGCCCCTCTGCCGGCACCCTGGGCCACTCCTGACCTCAGCCCCCGAGGTGGGCCAGGCTTCTCCCATCACCTGCTCCTGGGTGAGGATGGCGTCCCACCTGCCAGGCAGGGAAGCGGCCCTGGGGGAGTGTCCCACTGTGGCAGCTGGGGCCCAGCATGGGATTCAGACTCGGACGGATGGAGTGAAGTGTCTGTTTTGGGGGGACTAGAGCACAGAACTGTGGAGGATGCAGAGGAGAGAGGTGGGGAGAGCTGCAGGGGCCATGACAAAGTGACTAAAGAGACAAGATGTGACACAGTCCACACGCGGGCTCAGCCGTGCTCCTCTTCCTCAGGACTTCAGCGTGGTCCAAACCCAGTGCCCGTCTGGGTCCTGCCCCAAGGCGGGGAGACCATGCATCTATCAGGACCCTTGGATGGCTGGTCCGTATGCATTTAATCATAACATCCAGTAATAAGGTCGATCATTTATTTATATATATCCTGCATCTCAGATTATTTAAATCTTATTTAGTGCCTGATTTAGGTCCTGGATCCAGGTTATTCAAGAGGAGAGTTGGGTATCAGCCCAAAGCTTCCTGATTGTCACTGCTCTGCTCGTGTACAGGGACATTTGGGTGATCCTAAGTTCCCTCTTAGAGGTGGCTTCCACGGGTGCATGGAGGGAGCTCAAGCGGGAGCAGGCTCAGTTGTGAAACTCCTTTATTACCCAAGACACAGCATTTCTCATTATGAGGTAAGGAAGACTGGATGACCAAAATAACAAAGTATGAACAAAATAACAGTGAATTAGCTGAGTTCAAAGAGAAAGTGTGGCCTGCTGGGCCGTTTGTCGCAGAGCTGAAATCACCTGTGTTTCGGGGGACACTGAGCATCCCGAGGGTCTGGGCCCCGGGGGGATGCTGAGCCACCCAAGGGTCTGGGGCCCCGGGGGACGCTGAGCTGTGGGCGGGTCTGGGGGCCCAGGGCTCTGCAAGCCTCCTCCCACTGATTCCTAGTAAGGATGGCTCCAGAGTGCAGTGCGCTCCTTCTGCTTGTCTTGTGGAGAACACGCCCCTTGATCCATGATTCTGGTGTTCTGTTACCCAGCTTCTACCCAGTCAGCATTCTGATGCTCTCCGAACAGAGATTTCAAAGGCCATTGAGGGAGCAGAGGAGAGCAGAGAATTTGCAAGTCTCCTTATCTGTTTTTTTATCAAATCAAATCACGCTTGCTCAAGTCAGCAAGTGCATGCCTTTTGAAGAAACAGCATCTTCAACAATTCTGTTTTACTTTTTTTGTAGCTCATGAGGATTTCTTGGTGATGAAACTTGTATTTTTTGATTTCCCTGTGGAGGACCTTCTCTGCTACTGTGGATGCATATGTATGTGTGTTTACAAGTGTGTGTGCCCAGTGTGTGTGTGTGTACACAGGGATGTGTGTGTGCCCAGTGTGTGTGTGTGTGCACAGGGATGTGTGTGTGCGTGTGTGGGTGCACGTGTGTGCACAGGGATGTGTGTGTGCATGTGTGTCTGTGTGTGCACGGGGATGTGTGTGTGCGTGCTTGTGTGTGCACAGGGATGTGTGTGTGTCTGCCTGTGTGTGCGTGCCTGTGTGTGCATGGGGATGTGTGTGTGCATGCCTGTGTGCGTGCGTGTGCACAGGGATGTGTGTGTGTGTGTGTGTGTGTGCGTGTCTGCCTGTGTGTGCACAGGGATGTGTGTGTGCGCACCTGTGTGCCTGTGTGTGCACAGGGATGTGTGTGTGTGTGCGTGTCTGCCTGTGTGTTCATGGGGATGTGTGTGTGTGCACCTGTGTGCCTGTGTGTGCATGGGGATGTGTGTGCACACCTGTGTGCCTGTGTGTGCATGGGGATGTGTGTGTGCGCGCCTGTGTGCCTGTGTGCGCACAGGGATGTGTGCGCGCACCTGTGTGCCTGTGTGTGCACAGGGATGTGTGTGTATGCTTGTGTGTTCACGGGGATGTGCGTGTGTGCACCTGCGTGCCTGTGTGTGCATGGGGATGTGTGTGTGCGCCTCTGTGCCTGTGTGTGCACAGGGATGTGTGTGTGTGCGCCTGTGTGCCTGTGTGTGCACAGGGATGTGTGTGTGCGCCTCTGTGCCTGTGTGTGCACGGGGATGTGTGTGTGTGCGCCTGTGTGCCTGTGTGTTCACGGGGATGTGTGTGTGTGTGTGCGCCTGTGTGCCTGTGTGTTCACGGGGATGTGTGTGTGTGCACCTGTGTGCCTGTGTGTGCACAGGGATGTGTGTGTGCACCTGTGTGCCTGTGTGTGCACAGGAGTGTGTGTGCATATGTGCATGTGTGTGCACAGGGATGTGTGTGCGCACCTGTGTGAATGTGTGTGCACAGGGATGTGTGTGTGTGCGTGCGTGTGAACAGGGATGTGTGTGTGTGTGTGTCTGCCTGTGTGTGCACAAGGATGTGTGTGTGTGCGCCTGTGTGCCTGTGTGTTCACGGGGATGTGTGTGTGTGCTCCTGTGTGCCTGTGTGTCACGGGGATGTGTGTGCACCTGTGTGCCTGTGTTACCAGACACGCGATTTTCATTGATGGGTGGGCACTGGTGCCATCAAGCTGTGTTGCATCAGAGGTGTGTGCCTGTGTGCCGTTGTCGCAGAGGATACTGTGTTGTTGGACCACTGAGCCAGGGTTGGGCACCACGGGACGTGTGTGGGGTCTGTGGCCAGGGTCTGCAAGCTTTGTCTGTAGATGGTGAGTGCGTGTCTTCTGCCTTTTTGTGGAGACAAGTGATATGTTCGGGGGAGGCACAGGGATGTATGTGTGTGCACGCGTGTGCCTGTGTGTGCATGGGGATGCGTGTGTGTGCGCCTGTGTGCCTGTGTGTGCACAGGGGTGTGTGTGTGCCTGTGTGTGCACAGGGATGTGTGTGTGTGTGCATGCGTGTGCACAGGGATGTGTGTGTTTGTGCGTGTCTGCCTGTGTGTTCACGGGGATGTGTGTGTGTGCATATGTGCCTGTGTGTGCACAGGAGTGTGTGTGTGTGTGTGTGTGCCTGTGTGCCTGTGTATGCACAGGGATGTGTGTGCATGTGTGTGTGCCTGTGTGTCTGTGTGTGCACGGGGATGTGTGTCTGTGCATATGTGCATGTGTGTGCACAGGAGTGTGTGTGCATGTGTGCCTGTGTGTGCACAGGGATGTGTGTGTGTGTGCACAGCAGTGTGTGTGCATGTGTGCCTGTGTGTGCACAGGGATGTGGTGTGTGCCTGTGTGCCTGTGTGTGCACAGGGATGTGTGTTTGTGCGTGTCTGCCTGTGTGTTCACGGGAATGTGTGTGTGTGTGTGCACCTGAGTGCCTGTGTGTGCACAGGAGTGTGTGTGTGTGTGCCTGTGTGTGGAGTAGCAGTAGAGAACCGTGCACTCTGCAGGCCGGTCTAGTCTCTGTCAGGACCTGTCCTGCCCCGGCACGGCCGTGGTCCTGGGGGCACAGGGATGTGTGTGTGTATCTATGAGTGTGTGTGTGTGTGTAGGAGCAGCAGAGAACCATGCACTCTGTAGGCTGGTTTAGTCTCTGTCTGGATCTGCCCCGCCCCGGCACAGCTGTGGTCCTGGGTGCACAGGATGGGCCCACTGTGCCCTGGGCTCTTACAGGGGCCGCACCTTGTGGCCAACACCCAATCCGGTGGAGGCTCTGATCTCCATTCATGACCTGAGGACGTCAGCACCCATTGGGATGTGATTGGGAGATTTAAAAAGGGAGGACTTGGCTGACGGTGATGGAAGGGTATGGACATCCAGTTATAAGATGGGATGATCCTGGGGATGCGGTGTCCGGCATGGAGAAAGGGTCATCCATGCCCTGCAGCATATATCTGAGAGAGCGGGGACTTCCCTGGTAGCTCGGCAGTAAAGAACATGCCTGTAATACAGGAGAATCAGGCTGGATCCCTGGATCAGGGATATCCCCTGGAGGAGGGTACAGCTACCCGCTCCAGTGGTCTAGCCTAGAGAATCCCACAGACTGAGGAACCCAGCAGGCTACAGTCCCCGGGGTCACAGAGTCAGACCGGACTGAGAGACTAAACCACCATCACCGAGAGAATAGGTCTCAGGAGTTTTTATCACAGGAAACAAAAATTTGTAACAATGTGTGGTGATGGATGTTAACTAAAACCTACTGTGGAGATTGTTTCACATCGGATCCTGATGTTCTGCATTTTAAATGTAGGCAGTGTCACATGGCATTTGTAAGTTCAGTGTCACATGGCAAGCATATGTTCAGTGCCACGTGGCATTCATATGTTCAGTGTCACATGACATTCCTATGTTCAGTGTCACGTGGCATTCATGTGTTCAGTGTCACATGGCATTTGTCTGTTCAGTGTCGCATGACATTCCTATGTTCAGTGTCACATGGCAGGCATATGTTCAGTGTCACATGGCAGTCATATCTCAATAAAGCTGGGAAAAATTTAAAAGACTGAAGGAGGCGGAGGTTGGAAACAGCCCAGAGACGGCGCCCAGGAGCCTTTGGCCCCAGTCTCACCGAGCTGGGGCAGCTTCCACATGTGACAGCAGGGTGCATCGTCACACGGCACTGCCGATCCATCCCTGGGAGGGTGTGCGTCTGCCTGGGAGCAGGGGGACCAGGCCGGTTGCCAGCTTGGGTTACCGAGGTCTGCCAGCTCCCCAGCTGAGGCCTGCAGGAGCCCCTCTGGAGAGCAGGGGCAGTCTTGCTTACGAGACGTCCCAGATCACTGACAGTCCAATGACTTCCCCCAGAGGTCCGTGCACGTGCAATGGAGGGCCCAACCACCTCCTAAAGAAAGAAGCTGCGACTCCTCCACCCAGGGCTCAGGCTTCCACGCCCGACTTTCACCAGCCCCCACTCTCCGCCTGGGGGACTCGGCAGAGTGGGCACTGTGCTGGTTACCCTGGACGTGTCGTCAAGCTCAGCAGCTGGTGTCCCTAGACCGTGACCATTGCACTATCATGAGTGGTTCTAAGAGGCAATCTTAGAGCAGAAGAGAGGGAGTTGGGGGACAGTGGGGAGACCAGAGGCACCCTGTGACTTCATTCTGGAGAAGAGCGTGCAAAGAATTAAGGATAAGGATACAGTTGATGAAAATAACTGTGGTCCTCAAGGGAAGGCTGGAGGGGCGCAGAGCTGGGGCCCCGCCCCGGCTGTGCGAAGGCTCACCCTCTGCATCCCTGGCCTCCCCGGGCACCAGGCGTGTACCCAGCAGCAGGTGACTGTGCTCCTCTCTCCCTAAGATGACGCCGGGGCCTGTGTCCAGCCAGCTGGGGCTCCCGTCCGCTGGTGGGCCGCCCCCACCACGGGGCCGCGCTGCCCTCTTCCTCACTGACGCTGAGCTCTTCAGCGAAGCTGGGCCCAGTGAGGCAGGGCCCTGCCGGAGACCCCGCCCATCTTGATTGGAGTCTCGCCCATGACACAGGCAGGGGCCTGGCATGGCACAACCCCTTATCTGCACCCTTGTGCCCCCTCATCATCCCCTCAGGTCAGGTCCAGATGATCCATGTCAGCTTCACAGGCCACAGCTGGGGCCCTCTGGGGACCTTCCCTGCAGCAGCACTTATACCCAACTGACCGCACATCTCAAGCTGCGTTGTCTGTCAGAACACGCGGTCCTGCCCTTCGTGTGGGCTCAGGTGGAGCCTGGAGCCCCAGAGGCCTTGAGCATGGAGAACGTGGACAATCTTTTCACATAAAAAAACTCTTGTGCAACTGCACGAGAAAGCACAGTGATCCAATTGGACGAACACTCAGATTACAGGGGAAATGTGTATCTGGCTAAAAACCACCATGAGTCATGGTACAGGACATCAACGAAGAAACTTCATTTCCAAGTGGCGATGTGGACACAGCGTGAGGCCTTGCCCACCGCTCTCCTCAGAAGCCATCTGTGGTTTTGTAACCCGTGTAAACTTGACCTCTGCTCTGAATTATGTGCAAGCCAAGGCCACATCAAGGGTATAGTATTTCTGCTCCTATAGGCAACGCCTTGTGCAGTGTTACATTTAATCTAGGAAACTAAAGATGGCTTTTACATAGCCCTCATTCAGAAGTGAGGTTTGGCAAACAGATAGGATCGTGGCCTGCTATCACAGAACAAGAAGTGCACTTAGGCCGATCAATACGGAACATGGAAGTTATGATCATCAGAGATTAGGGCCCAGCATACCCCAGAGTCTGGGTGAAGGTGGGCTTTCCCCTCAGTCATGTCTGGCTTTACCCCAGCCTTGTCCGTTTTTGCATCTCGTGCAGCATCCAGCATAAAGGAACGTGCTGGAACCAGGTGTGTAGACGCACGTTTCTGAAGCCTCTGGAACTAGGGTTTCTTTCATTGAGTCCCTTGCATCTAGACCATCTGTTTCAACTGTCTTGAGATAATGTGACCTTCAGATGGAAATAACCGTGTGTTCACCACGAGCAGCTGGGTTTCTATCCCGATGCAAAGCAGGGAGTTCTTTCTGGCCGCCTGCTTACTTACCTCTGTGAGCATGAAGCAGTGCAGTGTATGCTTCCTCAGCAAATCCTGGTAGTGCCTTAGATGCTCAGATGTATACCACTGATATACACTTAAAACAGAGTCCATATTCATTCTAGCAATACTGATCATTTTGTCAACCAACAAGAGAATGCAGATGATACTTAAAATCTGGCATCAGGTCTACACATTCTTATTTCCTTCCCAATGTTTTATATTAAAATGTTTATAATATAGTGATTATTCTTTCCAAATATCTGCCTCCAGTCTCTAGAGATTGTATTTCCTTTCAATGTTCAATGATCAAATGATTCATTTAAAGGGCTCCCCCATTGATGCAGCTATGAACAAACTGCCTGAAATGAAGGAGACCTTGGTTTGATTCCTGGGTCAGGAAGATCCCCAGAGGAGGGGTAGGCTACCCACCCCAGTATTCATGGGCTTCGTTAGGGCTCAGACCGTAAAGAATCCACCTGCAAAGTGGGAGACCTGGGTTCGACTCCTTGATTGGGAAGATCCTTTGGAGGAGGAAATGGCAACCCACTCCAGTGTTCTTGCCTGGAGAATCCCATGGATAGAGGAGTCTGGCTGGCAAAGTATCTAATCAAATGCAAAAATGATAACCTTGAGTTTGTTCCTCAGGAACCAGATGGTGCTGATCAGTGGGGTCGCATGACTGTGGACTCGAGGGCAGGAAGGTGGACCAGCTGCCTTATTTTTCTGAATTTGCTTCTGTTTCTTCATCAGAAAATCTGAGTGGGCTCATCAGGATGCACATATCCATGCATCCACCCAGCTGAGTCCTCTGACCCCTCCATGCTCTCTCTCCCCAAGTCCCAGAAGATGATGCTGATGTTGGTGTCGTGGAGACAGATGGTCATCCCCAGCCTTCAGACCAGCTCCAGGGGCCCGACCTGACCCCACCGTTTTGTCCTTCGGGCACTTAGTGGTATTTTAGGTCACTGCCCACAGTGGGTACCCAAGTCCCTGGGACAGGAAGTAAGTGTAGGTAATAGACTGAGAGTTAAAACTCACAAGCCACTTGTCATACGGTATTTGTTATGTTGTTCATTCTTATTTCCACACCCAGATGGGGGGGCCACTCAGTGCAAGGACTAAGTGGGGTGCACAGGACATCAGGAAACATTCCACAAACTGAAATCTAAGTCCTATGTGAATGACATTTCCAGCTTGCAGCTCACTGTACTTGTCTTTGGGGTTTCCCAGATGGCTCAGTGGGTAAATAATCTGCCTGCAATGCTGGAGACACAGAAGATGCAGGTTTGATTCCTGGGTTAGGAAGATCCCCTGGAGGCAACCCACTTCAGTACTCTTGCCTGGAGAATCCCATGGACAGAGGACCCTGGCGGGCTACAGTCCACGGGGTCAAGAGTCAGACATGACTGAAGCAGCTGGGCATGTACACAGGTACTTGTCTTTGTCCCCTAGTCACCTCTGGTAAAATGCCCAGAAAGTGTGAAAGTGTTAGCTGCTCAGTCATGTCCGACATTTTGTGACACCATGGGCTGTAGCCTGCCAGGCTCCTCTGTCCATGGAATGCTCCAGGAAAAAATACTGGTGTGCCCTACACTTAAATTAATGGGTCTATTTGTTTCTTTTTTGTTTGTTTGTTTTTCATATAAAATTATTTATTTTTAATACTTTTTATTGGAGTGTAGCCAATTAACTAACAATGTTGTGATAGTTTAAGGTGAACAGCAAAGGGACTCAGCCATACATATATTTATTTGTTAATCTGAACAAAAACACACCTTTTGCCCTGAATTTCTAGATTCTGGATTCTCTGGCATATTTATCATAACTTTTTCAGATTGAGGATCAGACCCCTTACTTTTTTAAGGAACTTAATCTTACAAAGTGTCTGGAAGTTGATTGGACATATTGAACACAATATGTAAAAGTATAACTAAAATAGTGTGCAAACTCTAGCTTCTTGTGTGTTTTCCAGGGTCCCTTGTGAGTCCCGAGTCTGCTCCCAGCCTTGCTCCCCTGGGGAAGGCCATGTGTTGTCTCCCTGAGGCCACACCATCTCTTACTTTACGCATCTTTGGGAAATACTGTGTGTGGGGGAAACGTTGGATTTAAGGACCTCAGGTGCTTGTGTGGACACTAGACAGGGCTCTTCTTTGGGGCAGGGACTCAGCCGTTCACTCTCTCTTCCTCTGAAATGTCCAGAAAATTATTTTCACGTTGTGATGCAGAACGTCCAGTGTAGGTTGTTTGGTGAGGTTGACAGATCCTATTACTCAGCTTTCAGCCTCATCTTAACAAGGAGGGATTCCACTAAAGCAAGCCTGATCAAGCTCTTATGCTGTTTCTAGTTAGAATTTAAGTTGCTTTTAATGTCACTTCCAAAGAATCCATGGTGGAGAATTAGTTGCTACCTGTAGAAATAGAATGTCAGGAGTCCGAACCAGGTAGTCTGAACCAAGAGAAATTTTGCCTTAATTTCCAGGGAGTGTTAGCTCTGTGGAAGTTGGGGCCAGAGTGGGTGGAGCTGTAGAAGATCCATGAATGAGGTAGGTGAACGTCATTGAATAACCTGGTTAAAAATTAAACTAACCAATGTTTCCTGGAGAGAATAATGTGTTTACTTACCCCGATGGCTGCGATTTCACTGGCATCTGCCTTATATAATGTTTTTCTCTTGCTTGCCATCCCCATGCTAATCCACAAAACTCATGCCCTTTTCTCTCTTCTCCTAGTGAAAAATTACTTGCTTAGAAAATAGATGACTTAATTCAGGCTGCTCGGCAGTAGTAGTCTCAGTTAGATATATTTGGGGGGAATTGTATTAGGTATAAAACATGAGATCTTCTTTCTTCAATGAGCATCGCATGACCACACATGGACATTTTTTCCTGACAAAGGGGTCAAAATAAATTAAAATATTTTCCCCCTCCCAAAAAAGAGTGGAGTTAAAACTAGGAATTGCCCAAATTCATAGCCTAAAACTTGCTGTCTACAACTTGGTTGATGAGAAGAGCATAAAACTCTGATATTAGTTTATTAAAATATTAATCTCCTGGAGCATGGGATCATTTGGAAAATTATGCAAATGTTGTGTTGGTAGATAGTACAGTCAGGCAAAGGTGATGTTAACTGAAGTAAAGGTTGATTTGTTTTATAGGCGGAGTTTTAAACATGACACTTTAGAATCCTGGCTCTGTCAGTGTCACCTTGGGCAAAGGATCAAGACTTTCTTAGCTCCAACATATGCATATCAAACTGGCATTAAAAAGCAGACTTTTGTGAGGATTAGAGATAATTATACGACTTGCCTAGCAAAGTTTTTGGCAGTCAATGGTTATTAATAATTATTTTGCAAGCAATGTATTAACATACACTGAAATTCTGGCATTTTCTGCTATAGTTGCATTTTTTTTAATATAAAAAAGTCATAGCACTAAAGTATGAAAATTAAAATATGTTTTACAAATGCATTGACTTGTTAGTGATTACAAAAATTGAGGTGCAAATAACCCAAGTTAAAATCTGCCCCCTCGACAAAACATTGCAGTAAGTAGGGAAAACTTGAGGAATCCTAGCTGGGCTCTGAGGAAGTTGAGACATCAAAGACCCAGTTCACTGAGATAGGTTCTCAGCTGAGAGTTGAGTCAGTCATTTGTGAGAGGTCCAGGGTCCAGTGCACCATGGTTTTGCTGAAGCAGAGCCTGTGCAGGGGCAGCATCCTCACATGAGCATCAATATCCCCACCCAGGGAAGGCGACTGGACCATTGGGAAAGCAGGGGTGAAGGACTCAGAGGAGAGGGGTGGCAGGAGGACAGAGCAGGTGGCAGTAGAGACACGTGGAGGGGAAGCAGGTGTGAGATGTCAGCAGGCCGTTGCCCGGTCACTCACCGGTCATTCACGGCAAGAGGGTCCACAGACAGTGGAGAATGAGGGTAAGAGACGCAGGCCAGAAAGGCTGCCTCGGGAGCATGATGTGAGGCCAGGATGGCCCAGGGAGGGGCGGCAGGACGGGAAAGGCGGCCGCGAGGAAGGGTGGCTCCCAGGAGGGTGTTCTGTAACGTCAGACGCGCAGGGTGAAAGCAGGGACCTGCTGCCCAGCGCAGGGCTCTAATCACCGGTGTGGGGAAGCACTCGAGAAAGAACAGATCCAGGTGTACGTGTAACTGGATTCCTTCGCTGTACGCCTGAAACCAGCGCAAGGTTGTTAATCAACTATATTCCAATACAAAATACAAGCTTTAAATATTGATAAAACCACTGTACACATCAACATAATAACAGCAAAGACAGCAGCTCGTTTTGGCCCCTAGGGAGCCTTTGCTGACCTAGGGAACGTGTTCTAAAGGGTGGCCTGTCCCGGGCACTGCAAAGGGTGAGGAAACAGAAGGGGAACAGACACCTCGGGGACTGGGCAGGTGTCCCAGGATGTAATGACGATGCATCTGCATGTTGTCCTCGCTCTGATCTCCAGTCCAACACTATTTCTAATTTACCAATATTCTCATTTTGAGTTTGGGAGATGCAGAAAATAGTACCTTTGGAGAAGGTGCCCTTACACTTTTTGTGTCATGCAGAGTTCGAAGACCTCCATAGGTTAAATTTAAATGATACTTTAAAATATAACCAGGAACCCCCCTGGTGGTCCTGTGGCTAAGACTCTTTGCTCTCAAAGCAGGGGGCACTGGTTCAATCCTGATCAGGGAACTAGATGCCACATGCTTCATTGTGCAGCCAAATAAATAAATAAAGAGATGTCATCTTGCTAAAAGGAAAAGAATATGATGTAAAAAAATTAAAAAACATATAACTAGACCATAATCTCACTAACTCAAATTGAAATAAAGCCCTGCCGTTTCCCAAAACATCACCTCATTTCATTGTGAATTAATTTTCTTAAACATGTCAAGTTAATTGAATGAGAGAAACATCACCAAAAAGAGAGAGGCCTTCCTCACATTTGGACCTTTATTTTCCAAATATAAAATTCATATATTTTCCTCAACAATTCATTAGCTTGGGACCCCCTCCAGGGATGGGAAGTCTAGCAAGGAAATTAAATCCTAAATGAGAAGTTGCTGCTGAAATCTCTCCCGCATGACATACAGAGTCAGCATAGACAGACTCCCTCAAGTATACAAGACAACTCAAGGAATTCACCAAAATTGTGAATATTCATAAGACAACTCTTGAGAAAAGCAACCAATCATCATTAGATCCTTTGGTGTTCATTATAATAAAATTAATCTTGATTAATTCATTCATTATTAATCTTGCATTCAAATGCAATTCCATAGAAATTGCATTGTGATTTAGCAATTAATTTACATGCCAAGATTGAGCCGTGTTTCCTTGGGCCTTCAAGGCACAGCTCTCCATTGTGTCAGAGGCAACGGCAAGCCCAGAAGATCTGTTTGTCTAAACATATTCAAAGGAATATCCAAGAAGTTATAAATGCTAAAGCAGGAGAGATTTCCTGCCTCACATTCTATACTCTTAAAAAAAAAAGAAAGAACAGCAACAGAGTGCAGCCACTTGAGGGGAGAAAAAGCAGGCACATATTTTAAATGTTCAAATGAAGTTTAGGACTTGAAAGTGGCTTCCTTGAATTTTGAAAGTCATTCAGATCTATCCATCATTTACATGAGCTTTTAAAGAAATGTGGATTAACTGAGTGGTAGACCCACCGCATCAAGGAGGAAACTGTCAAATGCGTAACATGTTTGGTGAGGACACAGGTGGGAAGCCATGGGCTGACCTCAGAAGCGGGGTTTTATCATCAGATGAGGTTACACAAAACCCTCTTAGTGTTGTGTTAGTTGCTCAGCTGTGTTGGACTCTTTGTAATTCCATAGACTACAGCCCGCCAGGCTCCTCTGTCCACGGAATCCTCCAGGCAAGAATACTGGAGCGGATTGCCATTCCCTTCTCCAGGGGATCTTCCTGACCCGGGGATTGAACCCACATCTCCCATGTCTCCTGCATTGCAGGCATATTCTTTACTCCCAAGCCATCCCTCTTAATCTTTATTCAGTGAAGCTTTCATTATTCAGTGTCCCCAGGCCCTCCATTTGTGTATCTTGTGGAATTCAGAGTTAACACGGTGTTGAAGAGAATGTGACGGGCGGACCGACAGTCAGGTAGGGGCTTTGGTCTGTGGCCTGTCTGTACATCCTCAGAAACCCTGAGGCTGGCAGTCCTCAGCGCCCTGCCCCTAGTAACCGGACAGGAGTTGGAGATCTGTGGTTCTTCCTTTATGCTGTCCGAGACCTGCTGTGTAGACCCAGAGAGATGCTGGCATCCACACTGGGCTCATTCTGCCCAAAAGAAGGAAAAAAATCAAACTGAGTTCTCAAGCAAGACTTGGAGGCATTCCACACTGAGGATGTTTACACAGGCTTCTTGATTGCATAGGAAACAAATGTTCGCATTTGATTTGATCAGCTCGGCCCCGTGTATCTGAGGCCTCGTGAAAGAAATGAAAACTTCCACCAACCCATGAAAGGCATAAACTAGAGTTTCTAACTCACATGGAAAACCAGCTAAAGCTTCAGTCCCCAGGTTGAGGTGTCTGCTAAGGCGCTGCATCAAGTGTGTGGACCGGGTCAGAGCACCGAGTGTCAGTCCCCAGGGGAGGGTCGGTCCACCGAGACAGCCGTGGGTCGGATGGTGCCACCCAGCAAGAAGGTGGCTTCCAGTCAGCCCTCTCGCAGGTGGCCGGAAGGATAAAGACCCGCAGCGGCTACTGCTCCTAGCCCCTGCAGGACGGGCAGGGGGGGGCGCGTCTCTGCAAAGAGAGGTTGGAAGGCACACGCTGTCCTGGCAGCTCCAGTTCACATCCAGCATCCCTGTGGAGCAGGCAGAGACCGCCGGCCTGGGCCCTGCCCATGGTCTCTTTCTGCTGAAGGGCCGTGAGAAGGTGTGCTCTGTAAAGAGCATAGGACCTCTAATCGCCAACAGGGTGTGTGTGTGTGTGTGTGAGAGAGTCATTCAGTTGTGTCTGACTCTTTGTGACCCTATGGACTGTGGCCCACCAGGCTCCTCTGTCCACGGGATTCTCCAGGCAAGAATACTGAACTGGGTTGCCTTTTCCTTCTCCAGGGGATCTTCCTGCCTCAGGGGTTGAAGGTCTCCTCTCCTTCACTGGCAGCAGATTCTTCACCGCTGAACCTCTTGGGAAGTCTGTCATCGCTACAGCGTCTGGCTTCAAACCGCACTTACTGTCCTCAAGGCCGGAGGGACATCCTCCTGCCCTGTTATCAATGATTCCATGTTTATAAAATGTGGTACGTGGTTTGCCTGCGTTTTCCTCTTTTCCTATAAATGCTTTCTCGATCTCTTTTCAAACATTCTTGGAATAAAGTTTGGCCCTTTGCTCTCATCTTTTACAGTGGGACATCCTTCAATCTGCCACAATGAAGCATGAAGAAAGCTTTTAACTCATATGTGTAACACCCACATACACGTGCCTGTACATACACATATGCATGAGGGGTAAATAGAGAGAGGACGTGTGCCTGTCATGCTACTGCCTTTATTGTCAAGTAGAACCTTGTAAATGGACTGTACTCCCAGATAAAATAAAAATTAAGTTAAGAAAAGGACTACCCACCTGAAGGTCCTGTCCCCTCACTCTCAGGAGCACACGGGGCATCTGCAGGATGCTGGAGGTGAGCACCCTACGAGCGGGCCAGGACCTCCTCTGGAGTGCGTGGATGGTCTTTGCTCCTGGGACCGACATCAGCCCTCTCTTCTCTGATTGAAGAGCAGCTAGCTGGTGGGTAGGGCACAGTTTTGATGCTGATATTTGATGGGAGAGAAATGGAGAACCAAAGTCCCTACAGACCAGTGACCACATGAGATGTGCAGGCTGGACACACGTCATGACACCCGGGACAGTGTCCAGACCCTGCAGACACGTGGAGTGTGGTTCAGCTCTGGGCCCATCCAGGGAGTGCCTGCTGTTTAGGGGAAGCTGACCCCTGCCCAGTGCACTGGGTTCAGACATGACCCCTCAGCGCGGGGCACTCACGTATACACCCATCAACCCCACAGGCCCATCAGAGTCAGCACTAACCCACGTGTGGATGGACTGCAGGAGGATACAGTGTCCTGCTGGGGACATGGCGCTGGCCTGGGCTCCAACCTCTCCTTGAGCAGCTCAGCCTCGCCCTGGGCTCAGCGACCTTCCCTGGAGGTGCCGGACTGAGAGGGCCTCTGGGCCCTGTGAGGAGGGCAGAGCCCCGAGGGGGGCCGTTCAGCCAGATGGGAGACCGGGTGTTGCTGTGAGGTCTGCAGGGGACAGTGACTCGGGCACCTGACCACCCCCACCCGAGGGGACGTGGTGTCCCAGGGGACAGTGACTCGGGCACCTGACCACCCCCACCCGAGGGGACGTGGTGTCCCAGGGGACAGTGACTCGGGCACCTGACCACCCCCACCCGAGGGGACGTGGTGTCCCAGGGGACAGTGACTCGGGCACCTGACCACCCCCCCCCCGAGGGGACGTGGTGTCCCAGGGGACAGTGACTCGGACACCTTACCACCCCCACCCGAGGGGACGTGGTGTCCCAGGGGACAGTGACTTGGACACCTGACCACCCCCACCCGAGGGGACGTGGTGTCCCAGGGGACAGTGACTCGGACACCTGACCACCCCCACCCGAGGGGACGTGGTGTCCCAGGGGACAGTGACTCGGACACCTGACCACCCCCACCCGAGGGGACGTGGTGTCCCAGGGGACAGTGACTCTGGCACCTGACCACCCCCACCCGAGGGGACGTGGTGTCCCAGGGGACAGTGACTCTGGCACCTGACCACCCCCACCCGAGGGGACGTGGTGTCCCAGGGGACAGTGAATCTGGCACCTGACCACCCCCACCCGAGGGGACGTGGTGTCCCAGGGGACAGTGACTCGGACACCTGACCACCCCCACCCGACAGTGACTTGGACACCTGACCACCCCCACCTGAGGGGACGTGGTGTCCCAGGGGACAGTGACTCGGGCACCTGACCACCCCCACCCGAGGGGACGTGGTGTCCCATGAAACAGCGGGTGGCACCTGCTCTTCCAGTCCGCATCCCCCAGCCCCGGCAGTGTGGAAGCAAACCCAAACTGAAGCCTGGTCCTGCCTTCTCCTGGGCAGGGGAGGCTCTAGGGTGCGGCCTGAAGGAAGCCTGTCTGTGGCCGTGGGCACGGGTGACCACGTGGACAGACGGGGAGCCCAGCCCACAGCACATGTGGGCTTTAGTCTTGGCCACACTCTGTGCCCAAGTGATCACGGCCTCCAGATCCAAGTGGAAAGACCAGGACTTCGTGGCTGTGAGGGGCGTGGATGCCAGGGCAGGGGCGGGGCTGCTGCCTGGTGCCCACGCCTGACAGCTCCCTGGTCGGAGTTCCTGCTGGGCCTCAGGTCTCATCCTGCGGGATCAGCACGCAGCTCTGTCCAGTGACCCAGCATGAGACCGCGCGATACAATGCGTGTCAACAGGTACAAGCCACCTGCAATCTCCCCACCTAGCCCACCAAAGAGAAAATGGTTTATTTGAGGGAAGAATCGTGTATTCATTACCAAACACAGGTAACAGCAGCTTAGAATTCCTTCTCTTACTGTTCCAAAAAAGTCAGATAAAAGACATAATGGGTTAGATATTACATAAAGCTTTTTGTTTTCCTGGTGTAACAGCAAACTAACTTTGCTTAAATTTAAAAAACAAAACAAAACAAAATTTGTTACTGTAAGCACAGAGACCAATTTCAATGACATACACAAAAGAGGAACTGAAAGTTTTAAGAGGGATATTTTCAATTCTAAGTAAGTTCAGTGTCTAGTGAGGCAAGAGGATTAATTGCTACCATGTGACCCTTTTAAGGGCTTCCCCAGTGGCTCAGTAGATAAACAATCTGTCTGCAATCAGGAGACACAGGAGATGTGGGTTCAATCCCTGGGTTTGGAAGATCCCCTGGAGGAGGGCATGGCAGCCCACTCCAGTGGTCTTGCCTGGAGAATCCCATGGACAGAGGAGACTGGTGGGCTATGGTCCACAGAGTCGCAAAGAGTACGACACGACGGATGCACGTACAGAAGCTACCACAAGGGGAGTTCTCTTTGGATTTTGAAAACAATAGAACACAAGTGGTCCAATATTTAAACAGGAAAATCTATTTTTTAATTCATATTTTTCTTCTCAAAATAACCACTTTCCTCAAAAGAAACAGACACTCCTGTTGAGGGTGGAGGGAAGCAAACACAAGGAATAAAGGCAGAGAGTAAGAAAGCTCTATTGACTTTAAATAACAGCAAAATCTTTCTCAAGGGCGCCCGCCGTCGCACGTCCAGGCTCTGGGGAAGCCAGGCTATTGACATGCCAGACGACAGAGGATCCATAGGAAAAAACTACTCCAATTATTGGCTGCTTTTGTAATTAGAAGCAGAAAGTATCCAGCCATTTGCTCCAATTGACAGATAGGGAATGTGTAATACAAAGAGATATACAGTTTCTGTCATATCCTCAGAGCTAAATAAAACAGACCCGCCTTCCAGGAGGAATTGGGTTACAGGCCCGCAATGGTGCAGTGTGTCAGAACCTCGGTTTTCCTTTTTTATTATGAGAATCAATAGACTCACTCCCAGACCGATGCCGCATGATATTGGATCTACTTAATTGATGGGCATCAATGATGTAAGGAGACTGTGCCGGGTAATTATACAGACGTGCTCGGTGAAGTCATTTAGATGACAATTTTTATTTTTATATTGTTTACAGGGACTACCATAAGAGAGACACTGTCATTTTCTATCACAAGAGATTTGATAAAGGCAAATACAAAGCATGATGCATTTAAGCTGTGTCAGATGCAATCTGATTTATGTAACATTATACCTTTCACCAAGTCCCCTTGCCAAAGGAAAGGATACTTTTTCCTAAAAGACAATCATTTAGATCTTGGATTATTCCTAAGGTCTTTTTTAAATCAAGGGCGCCATGAGAGGAAATAGAGAGTTCTGTATATTTATAGCTTTGAAAAAAATGAAACAAAGCTTCTGTGATGGTCTGGTTGGGCAAAGAACCCACCAGTTTGGATATGATATGGAGAAATATGTATGTAGTTGAGCAACATTTTTTAAGCAGTTTGTTTCCAAATAGGAAACCTGGAAGGCGGGGTGTGACAGGTAGTGCGAGGAGGTGGCCACGTGCGTGCAGCGCAGCAGGTACAAGGGCAAGGCTGCCAGGTGTCACGGCAAGGGACTGAGACTCTGGGGCCACAGGGTCGGGAGGAAGGCTCTGGGCCTCAGGGCCGGCACACCTCAGCTACCTTTTCACAAAACGAATAGAGGCATGAGGACCTCAGTCACCAGGCATCACCGGGGGCAGACACAGCCTTGTGCGTTGTCGGGGGCAGGAAGGTCCGTTGGTCTAACATCTGAGTCCCACACTTTCAGGCTCTGCCGCTGAAGGCAGGTGACCCAGGCAGCCTCAGGGGCACTAATCCTCCCATCTGTTGACCCCAGAGCATCACCTGGAGCATCCACACTGGAACTCTTCCTCCTTACGACAGTGCCCAGAGCTGCCTACAGTCCCGTGTCTACACCCATTCTGCCCTCTGAGATTGAGCTCTGTCCCTTTTGCCGCGAGCAGTCCTGGTCTCCGAACATTCGACCCCTGTGCCCTTGGCCCCAGAGCCCCCGCACCCGGCCCCTCCAGACCACCCGGAGGTCTTGTGGAGACGGAGCAGAGAAGGCCCTGTGGACTTTCACGTGGCTGTGAGCTCCATGGGCAGGGACGTTTGCCGTGGTCTCCATGACAGACCCAGGACCTTGAAGAGAAGGCAGAGCAAGCACTCAATGAATATATCTGAGCGACGAGGTCAGTTTCTGGGACCCAGGGGATGGGCCACCAGGAAAAGGAGGTGTCCAGGGCCCCGGTGCTGTCTCCTGACCCCCCATCCTTTAAGCATACTCTGCACTCTTGCCCACCACCCCAGCCGTCTCTGCCCTTGGGTCTCCACCATGTGTTAGGACCAGGGTCTGCTCCCCCTGCAGCAGGGTGGGGCCTTGAGGCTATACAGGCCAGAGTCTGGGGACACGGAGGGGGCGGTTTCCGGGGGGCTGTCACCTGGCCGCACCAGCTCCTCCTGGCCCCTCGCCACCTGCCTTCCTGCACCATCTACACTCCAAGCAGAGCAGAAGGTTCTTCCTCAAGGAGACAGGTCAGGACACACAGGAACTGGGGGGGCCTGCGGGTGCTTCCATCTGACTCCCCCTCACAAGAACCCGTGCCTCCTTCCCCAACTCCACCTGCCCTAACTGTACCTTCTCCTACCTGCATGCTTCCGATGCTGCACTCGGAAGACTTGCAGCGCTGGGCACGCCATCCCTGCTGGGAGTGGTTCTCAGGAACAGGATGAGAACTTGGAAGTGGCCCGCAGACTGTGATGCAAAGTGAGATGCCAGGAAAGAGACACGGACGTGCTCACATGACTGCAAGACTCTGCTTCCTGGCCCTTGATGTCATCACCCTTCTGAGCAGCTAAGTCAGATTTCTAACAAAGCTTGGGAGGGAGGATTTGGTGAGGGGGCTTTGAGGGGAATGAGTGTGTTTAGGGGAAAGCTGAATTTCACCAGGGAGACAGGCTCCCACCCCCAGAGAGTGGGGGACCTCACAGGGTAGCCCAGAAACAGCAGCAATTTTCTAACCATCCAGACTCTTCCTCCCACAGCCCAGGGGTCAGAAATGGACGCTGCACACCAACCTTGAAATGAGCAAGACCAGCCCCGTCCCCAGCCTGCGGACAGGTGCCTGCTTGCAGCCATCATGCCCTGGACAGGGGGAGGTTAACTAGTATCGGGGACAGTGTGAACTCTTGGGTTGGGAAGATGCTTGCCGTGTATATATACTGCAGAAGAGTGTGTGTGCGTGTGTCTGTGAGCTAAGTTGCTTCAGTCATGCCCAAATCTTTGTGACTCTCTGGGCCATAGCCCACCAGGCTCCTTTGTCCATGGGATTCTCCAGGCAAGAATCCTGGAGTGAAGTGCCATGCCTTCCTCCAGGGGATCTTCCCAAACCAGGGATCAAACTGTGTTTCTTAAGTCTCCTGTATTGGCAGGCAGGATCTTTTCCACTAGTGCTACCTTGAAAGCCCATAGAACAGTGTATTCCCCCCTAAATTAACCAATAATCTGTGGGATTTTTTTCTCCTAGTATCAGGGAGAAATGTCCCCACTCTACACAGTTTGAAAGCACAGTGTGAGGCTAAACTGAACTGAGTTCTGGTGCTGGGTTCCCAGTCATCTTCCTCAACAGGCAGGTTCTAAGCACTCCACGTGGACCAAACCTGAAGGAATCTGTGCCCCTTCTGTCAGCACCTAGAACATTCTAAGTCCTCAACAAAGGCCTGCTGATTTTACATTTTCAGATGAAAGCTGTTCCCACTACTCCCCTAGGCAGTATTTGCAGACCTGGGCATTTTTTAAGTGAGTGGAGAAACTCTCTAGCTCAGGGAAGGCAGAGTTATGGATTGTAACTCAGTATTATTCTTCGAAGTGTCTGAATTCATAGCTCAGTGTAGAGAAAGAGTAAGAGTCTGCTATCCTGTCATAAAACGGCTGCATGGAATCATAAACCAGTTCTGACAGCAGCAGCGTGTGTGACACGCGGTCAAGGAGAGGGGACAGCCCTGAAATGCTCCGTGAGAATCGGTCCTTATTTTTCCACAGAGAGATGGTGAGCCTCCAGGCTTCCCACAGAGGGCCTAGAACCCAGGGTGCCCATCAGGCCAGGGGAGGGCCACAGACGGTTCAAGGATTTGCACATACTGTACATGCACACACACACACACACACACACGCATACATATCTGTGTATATATACACACATAGATACATATACAGATATGTACACACATACAGTACATGCATGTGCATGTGAGTACATGAATAGCATATCTATGAAAAAGTGGAAGTGTTAGTCACTCAGTCATGTCCAGCTCTTTGCGACCCCATGGATGGTAGCCTGCCAGGCTCCTCTGTCTATGGAATTTCCCAGCCAAATACAGGAATGTGTTGCCATTCCCTTCTCCAGGGGATCTTCCCGACTCAGGGATTGAACCTGGGTCTCCCACATTGCAGGCAGATTCTTTACCATCTGTGCCACGAGCAAATTATATTTATGCACAAATACATAGAATATGTGTGCACATATGTGTGTCTACACACCCAGGTTTCAAATATGTATTCACATAGAGTGTATGTAATGTATACACACATAGAATAAATACATGCATACACATATATACATATATGTATATACACATGAATAGTGTATACAGTAAGTGTGTGTATACATGCATGCACACACACTATGGTATCCCTGGAGACAAAGTTCTCCAGTGGGAACCTGAATCCAGCAAAATCACTATCAGTTACATTTCTGTCTCCAGAAGCCAAGCCCTACGTTGCTTTTTGTTCAGGAATCCAGAGCAGGAACACAGATGAAACTGCTGCTTTGAGACGGCAATGCTGTCTGGTAAGCGTGTGTGTGCTCAAGAACATAGGAAACAGCAGTGCAAACTCCCCCAGGCCCCGCCACCCACACGGAACCCTTGCAGGCACCAGTGTACTCCGGATGGCGTGACAGAAGTACACTGCCACTCGAGTTAATGGATTTATCAAATACCTTATTTCATGCTTTCTGCTTTTGATTTATGAATTTTGATCCTGGAGACAAGGGCCCTGTGAGTATTGATTGTGGGAAATGTCAGACTAACAGAAGTTAATTTCACTTGTGCATGTGAAGGGCTCCGGTCCTCTGACAGCCCTGTCTGCAGAGGATCAGCTGTCAGGCGCCCAGTGACACAGCGCTGTCACCTCCTGCTGTCACCAGCGCCACCATCCCACCCAGCAGACCTGGGCCGCCCCGCCCTACGGGCTGAAGCGGCGCCTCAATATGCATCTGGAAGTGGGGTGTGCACACGGGGAATCTCGGGTTGTGGGCGAAGACGAAATTTGACGGCCGTGGCTTGCCAGGAGGGGGAGGGACCCGAGCCAGCCGGTGGGCAGGGTGCCCTGCCCTTTGGGGCATCATACTTTTGATTGCAATATGCCTGACAGGATAATGGAATGTCATTCTGCCAACTCCCAAGCTGGTTAGGGACAGTTTATTTATTGATTGACTTTCTCTGTAAATTATCAATCTTTTTTATACTCTAGTCAACAAGGCATTTGTTATGCAGTAATATCCTAATGTGCAGCCATGTGGCAGGCATGTCTTCAATACAAGGCTCGCATCCTGAAGGTTTGCAGAGCTGGAAATGAAACCATTCTCTAAGCCAGACTTACGCCCCTCCCACAGGTTAAGTTACAAGTCAGGGACATCTTGGGACACGCTGAAGTCCGTTGTACGGCTGAATGAACACATACACATTGGTGCAAAAGATTCTGTGTAGCAGAAGGAGCAGAGACACCTTCTTTTGTAAAAATTTTATTGAAGCGTGGTCGAATCATACTGTTACATTAACTTCTGCTGTACAGCAAAGTTACTCAGTTATACATACGTCTATTTGTTTTCACTTCACTTTCCGTTACGGTTTATCATAGGATATAGTTCCCTGTTTATCCATCCTATATGTAATGGTTTGCCCCTGCTAATCCCGAACTCCCAATCCTGCCCTCCCCACCCCTTCCCCCTTGGCAAGCACAAGTCTGTTCTTGACTCACAGACACACTTTTAAAAGAGAAAAAAAACACACACACATGGAAATCAAGGTAGAAGTGTGTGTAACAAACCCAGAGGATTGTTTTCTATTGCAGCAATAGTGAAGATAATGAAATCTTAATTGCACCCTAACCTTTTAGTCAATAGCTTTTTACTCTTGGGGAAAAGTATCTAAATCAAAAGGACAAATATTAGAGAGTTTGCTTGAAATATTCAAAGATACCAGCTCATTATTTAGGAAGTTTTCTGAAGATATTGACTTTTAAAAATACAACATGTATTTTAGAACAGTTTTAGGTTCACAGAAAAACTAAGAGGAAAGTACAGAAATTTCCCATATATCTTCCCCAGCCCCTAAATGTATGAAGACTCCCACTCTCAACAACCCCACCAGATTTGCTATAATTCATGAACTTACATGGCCCTTCAATATCACCCAAATCTACAGTTTACTTTAGGGTTCACTTGGTATTGTACATTTTATGGGGTTTGGACAGATGTTAGCATAATTATAATTATATAATTAGTATAATGACATGTACCCAATGTGATAGTATCATACAAAATAGCCTACTCACCGTTCCCCTCCACTAAACTCTGGAAACTAATGATCATTTTACTGGTTCCATGATGTTGCCTTTTCCAGAGTGCCCTATAGTGGGAATCATACATGATGCAGCCTTTTCATATTGACTTCTTTCATTTAGTAATACGCATTGGAATTTCCTCCATATCTTTTCATGGCTTGATGGGTCATTTCTTGTTTAGTGCCTAATAATATTCCACTGTCTGGATGTATCACAGATTGTTTCTGTATTAACCTTCTGGAGGTCATCTTGGTTCCTCCATAGTGCTGGCGATTATGAATGAAGCTGCTATAAACATCCACTTACAAGTTTTTGCATGGGCACAAATTTTCGGGTTGTTTAGATAGATACCAAGTCTGGTATCATGGGGTGGGAAGATGTCTAATTTCATAAGAAACCCCCAAACTGTCTTCCAAAGTGGCAGTGTCGCTTGCACCGCTGCCAGCCGTTAGGAGGATTCCTGTTGCTCCTTACCCTCCCTAGCACCTGCCGCTGTCTCTGGATTTTGCACACAGAAGCTTCTGTGGATTCAGATACAGATGCTTGTGCTTCCTCTTTTCCAATCCGGATGCCTATCATTTCTTTTCCTTGGATTACCACACTGGCTAGAATCCCCTGTACAAAGTTGAACACAAATTCTGGGAGAGGATATTCTTGTTTTATTCCTGATCTTATTGGAACAGCATCATCTCTCACCATTAGCTGTGATGTTAGCTGAAATTATTTTATTAATGTCCTTTACCAAGTTACCACCAGTGAAGTCCTCCTCTACTTCCGCTTAGGCCGTTGAGTTGAGCCTCTTCTTTCTTTCCAATATATACATTCAGTGCTGCTCCTTTCACCTTAAATAATCCTTTAGCAGGAATTAGCTTTTTGTACCATCTAGCATTTCTACTCTTTCACTTCTTTGACCTATGGGCATTTTAGAAATGTATTGTTTCACTTTCAGATAGCTAGGAATTTTCCATATTTCTTTGTTAGTAAATTCTAATTTTATCCTGTTGTCAGAGAACCTGTATAAATTGAATCTTTTTAAATATCTTCAGGTCTTTTTTATGACCTAGTGTAGAGTCTATCATGGTCAATTATCTGTGTGCACTTGAAAAGAATGTGCACTCTGCTCTTATTGGGTGGAATGTTCTGTTAATATCAATGAGGTCAGTTTGGTCAATAGTGCCGGTCAATTCTTCTATATCTTACTGATTTTCTGTCTAATTCTTCCAGAAACTACCTAGGTGGGGTAAGGAAATCTCTGACACTTAATTGTCAACATGTCTATTTTTCCTTGAAGTACTATGAGATTTTGGTTCATGTATTTTGAGGCTACGTTGTTAGAGATATAAATGTTTAGAATTGTTATGTCCTCCTGTTCAACTGAGTGTTTATCACTGTAAAATGAACTTCTTTTTTTTCTGGTAAGATTCTTTTCTCTAAAATCTACTTGTATATCTGTATAATGACACCAACTTTCTTCTAATTAGTGTTAACATGGTATATAGCTTTCTGACATTTTATTCTCAATCTATTTTGTCTTTAAAATGTATGTGGGGGGGGAGAGGGAGGGAAAGAGGCTATCTTTTATCCAGTCTGAAAACCTCAATCTTTTCATTTGCTATTTAGACCAATCTCATTTCATAATTATTGATCTTGATAGAGTTTTATTTGACATTTGTTCACCACGTGCCTCATTTTTTCCCTGTCCTCCTGTTTTCTTTTGCATTAAATTAATATATTTTATGATTTTATTTTACTTAACTTACTAGCTAAACTCTTTGCTCTGCTGTGCATTAATGACTGTTTCAGGCTTTACAGTTCATGTGTGAGTAGAGTAATGGCCTCCTGAAGATGTTCAGGTTATAACCCCCAAGTCCTGTGGGGGTTATACCACTTATACCATAAGTGGAATTAAGGCTGCAGAGGGAATTAGCTGTTAGTCACAATGGTCACATCTCTTTTCACAGATCCCAAAGATTTAAATGTGGATCTGTGACTTTATTTTGTTCAATAAGTCATTAGGATAAGTTTGTTCGGAGTGCCCTGAGAAGCATTTTATATTTTGACCAAAAAAAAAAAAAACAAAAAAGCCCAAGAGAAGACATAATCCCTTTTTTCTATGCCAGATTTGGTGAAGATGTGATGCCTGAGGATCCTGGGGTCCCTTGACCATGAGGAGGCCAGGGTCTGCCCAGGGAACTAAGGATCAGTAAGCTGGGAGGTGGAGACACTTGGGTGTCATTGGATGTTTTTAACTCACTAACTAAATCATCACGAGCATTACCCTCTCCAGGCATCTCACTATACATAGATCATAAGTTATCTCCTATCTGCCAGGTGCTATCTGCTGTGTGTGTGTGTGTGTGTTTCTAATACCAGTTAAGATGCTCCATGCTGACTTAATGAGCAATAAATGAAGAATCAAGTATGTGAAGAATCAACTCTGTGTCTCAAGACCGATATTTTGCATACTGTGGTGGTTACTGGAGTGGAATGAGCCTGTGTGGCTTACTGGTGAGTCAGTGGCTGTGGATGTCAGGGACTCACTCAAAGACAGCAGGCCTCAGTTTCCTCACATTGACTTATTACCCAGGGGCCCTACAATGAAGCACTCAAAGTCATAAACCACTCACAAAAAGTGAAGTGCACATAAATTCTAGATAACAGCATGATCAATCCCACCCTGTCTAAAGCCATTAGAAGTATTCTCAAATGTAAGAGGGCATAAGACTTGATTTTTTTTTGGCTGTATATCAATTTTCAAAGCCCTTTTTGGGTGGGTGTCATTAAATTTTATAAATGTGACCATCAGTCTGTAATTTACTAGCTACTTTCTTTTAGAAGTGAGTAGTGAAGGTAAGGGAGATGCAGGAAATTCTAGCAGTTCTGAAATAGATCTGGCTACAGATGCCAAATCATTATAACTGATGTATACTAGTAAGGCACCATAAAGAGGTCTTCATTTAATGTGCCAAGTGTTAATACTTGCTGGGTATCTGCATCATCAATAAGGTACCATAAAGGATTTTGAGTAAAAGCATATATTAAGCATTAATATAAGAGGGATATTTTCTGGTCATCGAACAAAATAAGGCAATTCAAAAAGTCTTGTTTGGTTATGCCTTAGAGTATTCAGTATAGTTCTCTATGCTATACAGTAAATCCTGGTTGGTTATCTATTTTACATGTGAAAGGGAAAGTGTTAGCCACTCAGTCATGTCTGACTCTTTACAACCCCATGGACTATAGCCTGCCAGGGTCCTCTCTCCATGGAATTTTCCAGGCAAGAATACTGGAGTGGGTTGCCGTTTCCTTCTCCAGGGGATATTGTCAACTCAGGGATCAAAGCTGAGTCTCCTTAGTTCTGTGTATAAGTTTATCCCAAACTCTTGATTTAGGAAGCAGACTTTCATTATCGAAAATAAATGGGATTTCCACAGAAGTTGCTCAGGGCCAAGAAAAATCTCTCTAGTCCAACTGCTGGCCAACAGCTTATGGGCCCAGGCCAGCCCTTCACCTGCTTTGCTAATAAAGTTTTATCGACACGCAACCTCAGGCACTAATGTGCATATTGCATGGGCTGCTCTGCAGCAGAATAACAGCAACCACCAGGTCCCTGAAACCTGCACACTCTCCACTGACCCTTCACAGACGCGTGCTGACCCCAACTCCAGACAGGAAAGCTCAAGGGTGGGAGTTCTTCTCTCACAAGCCAGGAAAGTGCAGGGACAAGAAATCCAGCAGCAACATCCTGTTGGGCAAGAGAGAGGAGACCCTGGCAAGAGTTGGCTGGGGAAACAGTGACTGCCTCTCAAGCACCGAGGGTGTGTTGTTCTCTCTACTGGCTGTTTTACAAGGAGCATCTTTTCCTTCACAGGCTCCTGTGACAAGGGCTCCCGTCTCACAGTGAGAAAAGTGAGGCACAGTGATCTGCCTCATCCAGGGTCGCCTTGAGAGCCAGAGGCAGAGCGGGGTACCAGGGCCCCTCCCTTGACTCTTCCCCAGCACACAGTGGCCTGTTCCAAACTTGGCCTTGGAGGCTGCCCCACACATCAACTTCCTGTCACGTCTGCCCACTTACTGTTTGTCCATTTGACTTAAAAAAAAATTAAACCTGATGACTTTTCCTTAGAGAGGAAAGGCCACAGCTCCTATCGCCGACTTAGGGTAACCCACTGTCACGTCGCGTGACGGTTTCCGAATGCTTTGGGAAGAAAGGAAGGCATTCTGCTGTTGTTAGAGATAAGCACTGGTGAAAACAACTACAGTTTAGAAATTCTTGAATTTGGCAATGGTCATGAAAAGGCCCCCAGAGGATGTTTTCCAGATGGAGAAACTGGAGACCTGACAGTGCAGTTCTTCATGTTTCTGGACTGATAAAGAGCTGGGCCAGTAATGGGAAAGCTAACACTGGTTACTGTGTTTGGAAGTGTGGGCGAGTGTGAGAACACGTGTGTGCCTGTGTTCACGCGGGTGGATGTGTGTTCTGTGTGTGTACGCCCGTGTACATGTGTGTCTCTGCAGACGCATCCTCCTCGTCCAAGTTTTTCTTTTGCTTTCTTTGGCCAGTCTGTCAACAGTAAAGAGACCAAACTACTTTTTTCCGCATTTGCTAAACACGGCAACCAGGAAGACATCATGAACACGCATGCAGGGCCCAGCTCCCTGCTCGCAGCTCCCGACAGCTTGCGGGGTGAGCACGGTTAACCAGTCCCACAGCTGGTAGGTCTGTGCAGACTTAATTGCACGTGGATGGAGGGGGAGCGAGAACCAAGGAAGAAATAAAACAGATAACAAGAGAAGGGGACGAGTAGCACTTTAAACAAGCACTCTATTTTCCCCTCCACGGAGCGAGCCTGTGTGGCTGCAGCGCCTGCAGGCGCTGTCTGTGTGCAGCCCAGCTCCTAATCCGAGTCTCAAACAGCTTCCAGATGATTCCACGCCCACTTCCCAGGAGCTCCTGCCCCCCAGACACCTCTCCACAAGGGGTCTGTCTATGAGAAAGGGGGCTGGATCTTACTAATCACTCATTTCCAATCTCCTTGACTGGACGGGTATTAATAAACACGTTTCATCTGTCTCTTTGATTAGGAAGAATTTCATTGCTTCGTCCTGCGAGTCAGCGGAGGAGAGAGGCAGCCCGGGCCAGGATATGAGACATGTGTGTGCGTGTCCATGTGTGTGTGTGTGAGTGTGTATGTGGGGTGTGTGTGTGTGAGTGTGGGGGGTGTGTGAGTGTATGTGAATGTGTGTGTGTGAGTGTGTGGTGTGTGTGTGAGAGTGTGTGTGTGGTGTGTGTATCTGTGTGTGAGTGTGTGTGTGTGTTTGTGTGGTGGGGGCGGTTGTACATCCCCTCTGCTGACACGTGCTGGGGTGAACAAGAAATGCACGTGGTGTGTCTCTGCGGGCACCCAGCCCTGGCCATGGGGGCCAGCCTGCTCTCCAGGCGAACCCGGGCGGCTGGCCGGGCATGTAGTGCCCTCCCCGCAGGCCACAGGCTGGGCTGTGGTCTCCCTCCAGCCACGGCTCTGGGTTTCCATGAGAGGGAAAACCTCCGAGTCCTGATGCTCAGAGAGCAGCAGGAACCCCAGGCCAGCTTTTCTTCCTTCCTTCTGAGGGTCTAGTTTTGTTCTTTCAGTCTGTGCAGAAACATGAGCTCGTAAAAGCAGAGGAGAGGACACGGCATACTGGGCAACCCCACTGTGGACCCAGGGCTCGCAGACTGGCACCCCCAAACCCAGGCCTTGCTGTTTGCTCGGGCCGCAGGCCTCTGCCTGCTCTCAGGAGGGCCGGCCCCTCCACTTCCTCCTGTCTCCAAGCCCAAGCTCATCCTCACCTGTGACAGCTGGGCTCGCATCCTGATTTCATGGAAAGGAGGTGCGATTAGAAGGGAGGCTCCCACACTCTTTCCTCACCCAGAAGGCTGAGTCTCCTGGATCAGAGCTTCCTCGCGCCTCCTCCGTCCTCCCTGTCACCTGCCGATTGCGTCCAGGATGTCCCCCTCCCCCTCCTCCACACTGGTCTTTCCCATCCCCCCCCCCCCCCCGGTCCCCTGCAGCTCCCACCCCAGGGCTGCACCGTCTCCTCCCCCCAGGCCCCGCTCTCTCACCCCAGGGTCCCCTCCTGCTCCCCCCGCCAGGCCCCGCTCTCTCACCCCAGGGTCCCCTCGTATCCCCATCCAGGCCCCACTCTCTCACGCCTATCCCAGAATCAGCCGACCTTCGTTCCTGACTCAGATCTCTCCCAGTCCATCCCGGTTGTACTTCTAGGTCACAGACTTCAGGTCCCCTGGCCCCTTGCCCAGCACGGCCACACCTTGGGGGCTGTCAGCTCCCTGTCCCACCTGTCCTCTTGCCCCCACGGCCTCCCTGGGGGCTGTCCCTGTGGTCAGGCTTCCCCATGCTCATGCAGGGATTGCCCCTCATTCTTCCAGAGGTCTGGGTCACTGCCAGGGTGGCAGGGGCATCGTCTCCACTCTTCCATTCTGCCCTGGACCCTACATCCTCCCATCACCATGAATTTGCTGACTCCACAGATGGGATCCTCTGTGTCTTCAGGGCAGAGCCCAGCCTGAAGTAAAGCAACTTTGACAAAATATTTGTGGAATAATTTTGCTTGAGAAAAAATTTTAAAACTCCATGATCTCAGGAAGGTGAGGTTTCTTGCCTTCTAGAACCAGGAAAGGAGAAGCCGGGAAGAGCCTGGGGCTCATCTCCAGGCCCAGCAGAGCCAGCCACACTTAGCCTTCCCCGGCAGCCTTCACTGCTTTGCTAATGATATCCGCTGTGACCAAGAGGAAAGGGCCTTCACACACAGTAGGAGCCCCTGGCGGCTCAGACGATGAAGAGTCTGCCTGCTGGGTGGCAGACCCGGGTTCCATCCCTGGATTGGGAAGATCCCCTGGAGGAGGGCAGGGCAACTCTCTCCAGTATTCTTGCCTGGAGAATCCCATGGACAGAGGAGCCTGGTGGGCTCCAGTCCATGGGGTCACAAAGAGTTGGACACAACCAAGCGACTTCACTCTCACTTTCTTTATACACAATCCTACTGCAGGATGTCTTTATAAGAGAAAAGACATTCCTGTGCTATGTGGCCATACTGGGTTGATTATCCCCCCAAAAGCATCCTACCCAGAACCTCAGAAAATGGCCTCACTTGGAAACCGGGTCTCTGCAGATAGGATCAGGCCAAGCTGAGTCACACCGGCTTTAGTTGGGCCTCAATTCAATGACTGGTTTTCCTTTTTTAATTTTTTTTTTTAAATTTTATGCTGGAGTGTGTGTTAGTCATTCAGTCATGTCTGACCCTTTTGTGACCCCAAGGACTGAAGCCCTCCAGGCTCTTTTGTCCATGGGATTCTCCAGGCAAGAATACTGAAGTCGGTTGCCGTGCCCTCCTCCAGGGGATCTTCCCAACCCAGGGATTGAACCTGTGTCTCTTATGTCTCCTGCATTGGCAGGCTGGTTCTTTACCACTATCACCACCTGGGAAGCCCACTAGGACCAAGTTTTGAAATTCAGGCGAGCACATGGGTGAAGGCATTGATGAGGGGCTGGCACTGGGGACCCCGATGTGTGTCCCCAGGATAGGACAAGGGAACCCAGGGGAGGTGTAATGCTGGGTTCACGCCATGGTGGACTAGCAGAGGAGAAGAGGGGCTCCTGTGAGCAGGTGGAGGGGGAGCCTGGCCAGGTTGCGGGCAGGGGAAGCACATGTGAAACACACTGAGCCGAGTGGGGTCCCTCCTGGCACAACTTCTCACTGTGCATCTGAGGGGCTTGGCTGCAAAGGGAGACATTTCTGGAATTCCTTTAGCGGCAGCCTGGCTAGTGGGGCTCTTAGAGGCTTTGAGTCACTCGGGCTCTGCTGAGCTAACAAAACTAATGAGATGACACCAACCTTCCCCATGCCACCCGGGGTCAGGCTTCGCATCTGGAGCTGTCACTTCTGATTCGTCCTGAAAAAGTTATAGATAAGAGAGAGACCAACAAACAAGGTAAAAGAAGTGAGAAAAAAATTACTCAATAAAAGGCAACGATAAAGCAGTAAAAATAAGCAGCTACGGGGAAAGCAGAAATACCCAACTGGACAAAACCATCACCGAAGGCCAGGCTGGGTCCTCCGCTTAGATGAGAAACAAATAAAGCAATAAAGCATGTCTCCAGGGTCAGGCCTGAAGTCCGACTCCGGGCCTGAGACCAGGGCGAGTCACGGGTGAAGGTCCTGGCGGTGACTGTCCCTCCCTCTGACCACAGCCTGTGCACCGGCCCTGACCTCTGCAGGAGGACCTCGGCAGGCAGAGCACGGTTGGGGCGCGGGGCCCTGGAAAGGCAGAGGGCGGAGGCCAGCACCGCGCCTCGCCCAGCCCACCCCGTGGACCCCAGAGCGCCCCTGGCAGACCTGGGAAGGCAGGCAGTTTGGCCGCTCAGGCCAGCGACTCCAGACTCAGACCAGCTGGCCTGAATCTTTTCTCCGCCTCTAAGTTCACCTCCAACTGGAGCTTGAGCAAGTTGAGCTGCTTTTTTACTTTCTTTTCTTCAATCTCTCTCTGTCAAACTGAAGCAGCAAACATACCCATGTCTGAAGGTTTCTGTTGCGAGAATATAAAATTCATACATTTAACCCAGGACCCAACATGGAGAATTTCTAAGTATATCACAGCTCTTATTAGACATGAGGACACTGGCATGCACGTAAAACATGTCGGGATGGACGTGGTGCTGCAACAGAATGAGAGAAGGCTTTCAGACAAAACATCATGGTGAATCCTGGTTTCATGCCTCATTTGTGGTTGAGTAAATTACTAACCCCTTTAGAGCCTCCGTTTTTCATATTGTTAGTAAGATTACCTTAAAAAAAATTTCCTGGAGCTCTTGTCAGATAAAAAACAAGCGCCTGTGTGTGTCTGCCGAGCCTCATGTACCCCATAGTCTTGCATCCTCTGACTGCATTGTAGACACTGTTACCCAGGTTACCTAGAGGCGGAACCAGCCCCACCAGCAGGAACTGTCCTCAACACGTTTTAGTCATTTGTCTCATCCAGCAACACTCCAAACACCCCTCAGCTACTGAGCCCTGCACTGGTAGACCGCCTTGTTCATCTCTGGGATTCAAGTTTCAGTATTCAGAGTGATGTTACTCTCTTGTATCTATTTGTATTAACATATGTGTTTAACATAAAAAATGAAAAGAACTCAATGGACCTGGAATGGTTCTCTTCTTGAGAGATTCTGAAGGTGTGCCTTCAAAAAGATTGGTTTGCAAAGAAGAGTTTATGGGGGAGGGGATGCATTTTAGGAGTTTGGAATCAAACATGCACATGACTGTATATGAAATAGATGACCAACATGGGCCTACTGAGCAGCACAGGGGACGATCCTCAATATTTTGTAATAACCCATAAGGAGAAAAATCTGAAAAAGAGGAAATATAAACATGCAGATTAAAAAAAAATACACAAATGTGTGTATGTATATATAATGGAATCACTTTGCCATACACCTGAAACTAACATACTGTGAATTAAACATAATTCAATTAAAAATTGTTAAAAAAGAAGCAGTTATAAAACTATATGAGGGGTACACATGTTCTCTGTCATGCTTACACATGCACACGTGTGCGCGCGCACACACACACACACACACACACACACACACACACACTTCAGTTTATATCCCTAATAGTATAAGGAAGGGTCTCTGAAAGCAGCAGTGACTATCTGAGGATCAGATGCTGTGTGCTCAAGGCCACGCCTCAGGGAGCGGTGACAGCCCCAGAGACATGATCTGAATGTGGCCTCTGACTGTCCACAGTAGAACCGTGTCTCAGACGGGCTTGCGTGTTCTTTACCTTTGATCAGTTTTCGGGTTTTGAAAACAGAAATGAGGGACTGAACATTTGACTTCTCTGTTTACACTCACCTTTACTTGTGCACAGAATTGTAGGACATACTCTTTCAAAAGAGACATGAAAGAAGTCAGATTACTGTTAACAACTTTGAAGGATTTTTATTCTTCTTTAACCTCGAATAGCCAAAATAATCTTGAGAAAGAAGAATGGAACTGGAGGAATCAACCTGCCTGACTTCAGACTATACTACAAAGCCACAGTCATCAAGACAGTATGGTACTGGCACAAAGACAGAAATATAGATCAATGGAACAGAATAGAAAGCCCAGAGATAAATCCACGAACCTATGGTCACCTTATCTTCGACAAAGGAGGCAAGGATATACAATGGAAAAAAGACAACCTCTTCAACAAGTGGTGTTGGGAAAACTGGTCAACCACCTGTAAAAGAATGAAACTAGAACACTTTCTAACATCATACACAAAAATAAACTCAAAATGGATTAAAGATCTAAATGTAAGATCAGAATCTATAAAACTCTTAGAGGAGAATATAAGCAAAACACTCTCCGACATAAATCACAGCAGGATCCTCTATGAACCACATCCCAGAATATTAGAAATAAAAGCAAAAATAAACAAATGGGACCTAATGAAACTTAAAAGCTTTTGCACAACAAAGGAAACTATAAGCAAGGTGAAAAAACAGCCCTCAGATTGGGGGAAAATAATAGTAAACGAAGCAACAGACAAAGGATTAATCTCAAAAATATACAAACAACTCCTCCAGCTCAACTCCAGAAAAATAAATGACCCAATCAAAAAATGGGCCAAAGAACTAAACAGACATTTCTCCAAGGAAGACATACAGATGGCTAACAAACACATGAAAAGATGCTCAATATCACTCATTATCAGAGAAATGCAAATCAAAACCACAATGAGGTACCATTACATGTCAGTCAGGATGGCTGCTATCCAAAAGTCTACAAGCAATAAATGCTGGAGAGGGTGTGGAGAAAAGGGAACCCTCTTACACTGTTGGTGGGAATGCAAACTAGTACAGCCGCTATGGAAAACAGTGTGGAGATTTCTTAAAAAACTGGAAATAGAACTGCCATATGACCCAGCAATCCCACTTCTGGGCATACACACTGAGGAAACCAGATCTGAAAGAGACACGTGCACCCCAATGTTCATCGCAGCACTGTTTATAATAGCCATGACATGGAAGCAACCTAGATGCCCATCAGCAGATGAATGGATAAGGAAGCTGTGGTACATATACACCATGGAATATTACTCAGCCATTAGAAAGAATTCATTTGAATCAGTTCTAATGAGATGGATGAAACTGGAGCCCATTATACAGAGCAAAGTAAGCCAGAAAGATAAAGACCATTACAGTATACTAACACATATATATGGAATTTAGAAAGACGGTAATGATAACCCTATATGCAAAACAGAAAAAGAGACACAGATGTATAGAACAGACTTTTGGACTCTGTGGGAGAAGGCGAGGGTGGGATGTTTCAAGAGAACAGCATCGAAACATGTATATTATCTAGGGTGAAACAGATCACCAGCCCAGGTTGGATGCATGAGACAAGTGCTCGGGCCTGGTGCACTGGGAAGACCCAGAGGGATCGGGTCGAGAGGGAGGTGGGAGGGGGGATCGGGATGGAGAATACATGTAAAACCATGGCTGATTCATGTCAATGTATGACAAAAACCACTACAATATTGTAAAGTGATTAGCCTCCAACTAATAAAAAAAATAAAAATTTTAAAAAAAATTTATTTTATAAAAAAATAAATTTAAAAATTTCATTTAAGGAGATTAATTTTTTGTTTTTAAAAGTGATTTTATTATTTTTTTCATTTTATTTTTTTAACTATTTTTAAAAAATTTTAACTGGAGGCTAATTACTTTACAGTGTACGGTGGTTTTTGCCATGCATCGACATGAGTCAGCCGTGGGTGTGCATGTGTCTCCACCCTGAAACCGCCCCTCACCCCCTCCCCACCCCATCCCTCTGGGTTGTCCCAGAGCATCAGCTTCAGGTACCCTGCACCGTGCACTGAGTTTGCACTGGTCATCTATTTTACATATGGTGATAAACATGCTTCAGTGCTAGTCTCTCATATCGTCCTACCCTCACCTTCTCCCACATAGTCCAAAAGTCTTTTCTTTACATCTGTGTCTTTGTTTGCTGTCTTGCATATAGGGTCACTGTTACTGTCTTTCTAAATTCCATATATATGCATTAGTATAGTGTATTGGTACTTATTGTTTAAAAATTGTGTTGAAGCATACTTTATTTACAATGTTGTGTCAATTTCTGCAGTATAGCAAAGTGATTCAGTTATGCGTGCCTATATTCTTTTTAATTTTCTTTTCCACTATGGTTTATCACAGAATATTGAATTTCATTACCTGTGCTATTCAGTGGGACCGTGTTTATCCAGCTTATATACAATAGCTTGCTGTTGTTTAGTCACTAAGTCGTGTCTGACTCGTCTGTGACCCAAAGACTGTAGCCTGCCACACTCCTCTGTCCGCGGGATTTACCAGGCACGGATACCAGACTGGGTTCCCATTTCTTTCTCCAAATGAGATTAATTTTGGTGATAAGAAAGGAAGTAAAGAGGATAAAGGGAAGGGGAGAAAAGATTCTAATTTTAGTTTTTTAAAAATATATATGATTTTATTTAACATGTTTTTAGTAATTATAGATACTTCATCCTGTATAGACATAAAATAGCCCACCTCAGAAGTCAAACCAATGACCAAAACCTCTTTGCCATCTTTGTCCTGAGTGGGCTGCTTTTGAAGGCCATGAGGACGGGCATCTTTTTCTGGAGCTGATGCTCGAGAGGAATTACGTGCTGCCATCTGCATCCCTAGAGTTTGCTCTCTCAGGCAGGTTCAGCCAAGATGGAGACCATAAATGGTCGCAGTTTTTGTACTAGTTGCAAAAGTGGTGTCCAGATGCCAGTAGTGGATCCTGCAGTCCTGCCCAGAGTCACAGACAAGGGCCAGCTCTGAAATGACCAGCAGGACGTGGTGACCGGGACCTGCAGCCCCATGCCCATCACTGTGGCTCCAACAAGGCCCTGAACACTGGATCGTCAGAAACAAACGTGCTTCTAGTTCAGGCGTCTGACTTTTCGTTTTGTAGAATAAATACGTGTGTACACATAACACACGTGTGCAGAGAGGCTGGGCTGCAGCCGGAGGACGGCAGGGATCAGACAGGCTGAGGACTGAGGAGTGTCCAGATGCAGGGCCTCTTGGGCAGAGCAAGATCCCCTCCAGGAGGGCTTTCCCCTTTCACTGAGCTCTGAATGCTGAGTAGTTGAAACGCTGTGTTCACCTCTTGCTCTGTTTCCCTCATTACCCTACTCTCTCTGCTCTTTCTGTCTCTTTATTTTCACATTTGTGAGGAGTTTGCAGCCAGTTATACAGTTTTCAGGGGCAATATCCCAAACTGCCTTGATTTCTGACAGTGATTCCAAACTTGGGAGTGTTCCCAAAACCACCCTTACATGAAATTTTTAATTTTAAAATTAAAATTTTAAACAAGAATAAAAACCCTTCGAGGTTGCTAACAGTAATCTGACTTCTTTTGAGGACTCACAGCATCCGCGGGCGTCTGTGATGCTCGCAGATTCGGTTTATTGCAGGGAGAGGCTGCTGGGTGGCAGCAGGCACGGGGAGAAGCCAGTGGGACCGTGCAGGGCCCTGAGTTTGCGGTTCCTTGACCTCTCCTCCTGGGTCAAGCTGAACCACTCCTCCCACATCTGTGTGTGGCCACAGCAGCGGCTGTCACCAAACAAGGACGCTGGCCCAAGAGCCAGTGCTCCCAGTTTTTGCTGTGGCTTCGTCACATACCTGTGATGAGTTATCGATTGATTGCCCACGTGGTTCAGTGCAGTCTCAACCCAATTAACACGGCAGCGTCGCAAGGCTCCTGGACCAACGAAGATGACCTCCCAGGAGCCAGGATAAATGCTAGGTCTCCTTGGGAGCAAGGCTCAACCCCTGAGGACCTAGTGTCCACATCTGAAGGTTTCAAAAAATGCTCACAAAAACCCCTTTCGACCACAGGTGAGTTTCTGCATATGAGGCAGCTTTTGGAGAGCATCTAGAGTCGGGGTTGGAGGCTGGGAGACTCAACCGGTTGAGCAGAGGGTTGGAATTTCAGCCCCAACGTTGACCCCCAGGGAGAGAGGAGGGGCTGGAGGTTATCAAGCACTGGTGGAATCAGTCTTGCCTTGGGCTGAAGCCTCCACCGTAGCTCCACAGATGGGGTTCAGATCTTCAGGCTGGTGACTGGCAGAGACACAGGGGAGGAGAGGCCCCACCCCCCACCCCTGTGGGCTCCATCCTGTTCATCAGCACCCTTCATCATGTCCTGTGTAATAAACAGTTTGCCTGAGTCCATGTTTCTCTGAGTTCTGTGAGCTGCTCTGACCAATGACGGGAACCCAAGGAGGGGTGGAGGGTTTGCGGCTGGTTGGCCAGGAGCACGGGTGACAGTCTGGACTTAGGACTGGCATCTGAAATGGGGCATCTGAGGGGCGCGGTCTGGTCCTCTCCAGGTAGACCGTGTTAAGATTTGGAGAGCTGCTGAGTGATGTGGAGAAAGAGCAGGCTGGTCTGGGGGTCCTCAGCCAGCAGTGATGGCTCTCCCGCCGCCCCCCCCCCCCCCCCGCCCACCATTCATCGCTGCTCTCTGAAACCCACAATTTTCTCAGAATTCTGAGACAGGCTATTTCTCTGCCTCCACCAGGTCGAGTCATTTTCTATGTCTTTTTCAGAGTTCTTTCCACAAACTTCCCTGCTCAGATGAAAACCTCTACATCTAAAACAGAAAGCTGGGACACCTGCTTTCTCCCCACCCCTGCCCAGAGCTCGGAGTATCTCAGGCTATCAGCCTTGGCCTCTCCCTCAACTCAGGAGCCACAGAGGGAGAGATGGTCATTATTTCCTGGAACAAAATCTGCAGAAGTCCCAACCTCCCCCCACATTATGTATCTTCGTTCTTTTCAGAAACAATCTTTCTATAATCAAAATGCATTTATATATGTATATATCTTTTAAGCAACAAAAATATTCTATAAACTCTCAAATCTATAGTTAACACCATAATCACGTTCCTTCTTCTCCAAATCCCCAGCCTGCTTTTTTCCGTTCCTCACAATGCATCATTTTAGGTCTTGTGTCATCATCACTTGCAGGGATTTAGACAAGGTTTTGGTTGTTGTGCTTCTTTGTAGAAGCATACAGCTCATGTGGAGAATCTCTTGTTTCCTTATTTGGGAAACAAAGCTGTCAGCTCACCCCTGAACAGGGTCCTCAGACGTGAGCTCCTTTTCATCACCAAGGGTCAAATCCGGAGAGGCGCTTGCCTGTGTGAGAGTTAAAACGTGTATTAAAAGCCACAAGTGGAAAACTGTGGACGTGTGCACAGATGGTCAGGGGCACAGGGCCACTGTGAAAGGCCATTCAGAACAATTAACTCTGATTCACGCTAAGCAGAAATAAACAATCGCCTATTCAAGTGGGCATTAGTTCCACTATCTTTATCCAAGTCATCAAAACAGTGTTCTCCACGTTGGGGTGTCTCCAAGAAGGACGTCAGGACACACAACCACAAAAACAGAGGGTTCTTTTGTGGATTTCTGAGACCCAAGCCCGGATATCTTGACATTTGCATTACTAATCGCCTTCTTCCAAAACATGTTGGCACTTGGGTAGGTTCTGAATAGACTTCTAAGTGGCTCTCCAAACAAGAGCAGGTCCACCTCACAACTGCCAACAGCAGAGCTGTCTCAGGCCAGCCTATGCTTGCTCTCTGGGAGGAACATGGACAGAAGTCCCCATAACCCTGGACCCAGAAGGATCCGGACACGTGAACAGCCACCCTCCTTCCTCTTTTCCACCCTGGGTTTGCTTCCCCTGGTTTCCATGGATACGGAAGCACAGGCACCTATATGCCTGCCAGAAGGGTCCCATCCTGGGGGCCCTGTCTCCCAACCCACTCACGGATGCCTGTCCTATCCGCAGGTGCTGTGGGATTGGGGTGCTGCCATGCTCCCCAGTGTGTCCCATCAGTGAGGTGCTGTGGCTGACCACAGGGCCACTTCAGTGCTCCCCAAAGCCCCACTTTTTAACTGGTGGATGGTGTATATGAGGTTGTAAATGAAAATCAGGGGCATGATTGATTAAGTGGCCGTGTTTCTGTAGCCCCCTTTTCATTAGAATTCCTTGCTGAAAAGTAAGAACCAGAGATCTGTCACTACCAGCATCACAAATTTGGCAAAACTCAGCATGCAGAGAAAAGACAGGGCAGGGCAGGGCTGCTCTGTTCTCTCAAGTCATCCCACCCTCCTCTCTCCCACCGTGTCCACAAGTCTACTCTCTATGTCTGTGTTTATACACATGGAATATTACTTGGCTATAAAAAGGGATGCATTTGAGTCAGTTCTAATGAGGTGGATGAGCCTAGAGGCTATTATACAGAGGTAAGTCAGTCAGAAAAAGAAAGACAAATATTGCATATTAAAGCACATATAAGGAATCTAGAAAGATAGTACTGATGAGCCAACTTGCATAATCTGTATTTTTGTTCCTCTTAATGCATACCATCACAGCTGCCAGACATCCAGTGGCCACTCAATAACTAACAGGATGACAGGGACAAAGCCCGCATCACAGGGCAATTACTGAGAAAGGGCAGGTCCAAGTTGTCTGTGGGGTCCAGTCTGCCCTCCCGGCCCCACAGACAGGGCTCTCCTTCCCCACGGCCTCCTCCAAACGCTGTCTGAGTGCTGCGTGCCCTGCAGGTCTGGGGTTAACTTCAGCATCCCCCAGAAGGCCCTCCCTGCCACCCAGCCCCAAATCAAGGGGTTAAATACCCCTCTGTGCTGCAGCAGTATGCGTCTGCCTCAGCCCTGATGGGAGCTGAGAGCCAGCCCGGCCACCCCGTTTGTCCCCTGGCCGCAGAGGCAGAGGCCCCCAGTTGGGGGACGGCTAGGCTTCATCCCCAACATGGACTAGGTGCCCAGTGAATACTTGTTGAATAAGTGGAATCTCTGAGGCTTTTCTGCTTCCTGTCTAGCTCCAGAAAATCTCCTCCCCACCTCCCCCCACTTTCCATTTTCTATGTCTTGAAGATAAGGTGACAATTGCTTACCTCCCAGACTGTGAGAAGAACACTCCAAAACACTTTTTCAAATGCTAAGGCTGTAAAAGATTTACTCTATAAAACAACTTGACCAATAAAACCTAATAAATCCACTTGCAAGTTCAAACATTTAAAAACCTTCTTGATGATCTGATGAAGCTGAAAAATGCTAAGTCATTGTGATTTCTGTGTATTTGTATATTCATTATCTGTTTCACTGAGTGGAAAAACTTGTTTTAATTCTGGTACAAAGGAGATCGCAATCTTGATCAGACTCATTCTAATGAAATCAGCCTGGATATAACCATTTCCTCCACTAGCGTCATCATCATTACCTCTGGTAAAGGAATGCCATGAGCTCAAAAGAATTTTTTCTTAAAAAAATCAAGAAATGGGTGCTGTTTTAATGTTAGATATGAAATCAAGTTTGGTAAAGGAAATAAACAACCTTGATAAGCATTATAATCGTAAACAGTGATCTAAAACATCAGTTTTGGAAAGAGTTCACAGTCTAAAGAAGTTGATTTCTAATTAGATGTGAATTATACTGTTTTCTATATTATGTTTAATTAAAGAATGAGCAAATAGTTGTGACAACTGGCAAGATGGTTATTTTGTACCATCTCGGGCTCAGCTAAGCTACAAAAGGGGCATGCAATCAGCAATTGTCTTTAAAAAGAGCACTTAGTATAAAATGATTAGTTTCATCAATTTAGACCTATTTTCTTAAACAAATAGAACCACTAGAACAGCTTTGTCTGTTCAAACTGGAAGACCTTTTTACAACTGAAAAGAACTGTTTTGACACCATCCAGTTCTTCTTGTGAGGGCAAACCATCTCACTTCACATGATTAACACCTATCATATTTACCAGGGCACCAGAGAAGCCCCTAATTAGCCAGATATGAATTTGCCTAATTTTAGTGTCCTACTATATAAAAATCTTAAATGTTATGTAGTTTAATAAAAATACAGTTTTTCAATGGCCGTGCATTATTATTCAAAAGAAAATTGAATTTGTAAAATCATGATCAATGATTAATTACAGTTGGAAAAAATATTTGTATTTATGTAAAGAAACCAGTCACTCCTAAAGTAAGTCAACCCTGAATATTCATTTGAAGGACTGATGCTGAGGCTAAAGCTCCAGTACTTTGACCACCTGATGTGAAGAAGTGACTCATTGGAAAAGACCCTGATGCTGGGAAATATTGAAGGCAAAAGGAGAAGGGGACAGCAGAGGATGAGATGGTTGGATGGCATCACCGACTCGATGAACACGAATCTAAGCAATCTCCAGGAGATAGTGAAGGACAAGAAAGCCTGGAGCACTACAGTCTCTTGGGTTTCAAAGCGTCAGACATGACTTAGTGACTGGGCAACAATGACAAAATAAAGAAAACTTAACCTTTAGTGAAAGGGAAGGGAGAAAATTAACAAATCCATCTCCACTGGACATATGTACAGATACTCACACACAGATACACGCACACTTCTCTTTTGGCATGTTTAATTATGTATAAATGAGTGTTTCTTCTTGAGACCCACTTCTGAGCCTTCAGGGTAAGTATAAGCATTTGCGGTCACTCTGCTCTGAATAAACTGTGCAGTTTCACAGAGATGCCCACTGTATGGAGGGTCGCTCATCCATGGTGGAGATACTGAGAGTTCAGAAGGAAGGAACTCCTAATGGTAAGCAGACACACTACTTGGGATAATATTGTGAGAAGTAAATGAATGCTACAGGTGTCATGAGACAATAATTTGCACTTAAAAAAAACAATGTATCTCTTCAACCATTGAAAAAATTAAGGAAGTAGAGAAAATCTTAATTTGAAATAAAATTGCTTGCTCTAACATATCATTCTTAACATTTGAACCAGCCTAGCAGGGTTATGGAACTTACTTCATGGAACTAGACAGGGTCACGGAACTTATTTCTAAAATCACTGGCTTGATGGGTCATATGGAGGCTCCTGGATCATGTCAGTTTGTACATTTCTGGGATAAACTGATTGCAAAGGTAATTTAAAGAAAAACTCAAAGAGTTTAGACTGACTTCTGTGCTTTAAAACTGAACATGTTCCTAGAATCAAAAGAATATTCAAAATCACTCTACCCAAAAACTGTAGTGACTGTAATGTTAATTCTGTTTTCTTGCTAAGTGCATGCTCTGTCGATACAGTCGTGTCCAACTCTTTGAGACCCTATGGACTGGCGCCTGACAGGCGCCTTGTCTCTGGAGTTCTCCAAGCCAGAGTACTGCAGTGGGTTTCCTTACCCACGTTTTTCTGGGTAGAGGTTTTTTGTTTGTTTATTGATGTATCTTGTTTTTATCATAATATTAATATATTTAAAAGGGGATAAGGAAAATCCAATTTCTTAACTTGTTACATTAGCAAGATACTCATTTCCAGCAGTCTGAAATTTATGGAGGCTATTACATTATACTCTTTTAATCAGCAGAGCTTGAATCCTTATCAGTGCATTTTGCATTATGATGGAAGACATTGATTAAGTTGTGCTTAATGGATTATCAGATATTATCTTCTGTGCAATTTGTAGAGAATTAGGTTAATAATTTTCCAATCTTAATGCCCAGAAAATTTGGTTTCTTTAATAGGGCATGATTTATTACTCGTACAATGATTGGTTTGATAGAGTGCATGAGAATTAAATTTAGGACAGTTGTTTGGCCATCTAGGAAAGAACAAACACACTTATGATGAACATAATCAGGGCCAAATACTACCCAGGTAGTATTTTATTGCTATAAAATAGATATTTTTAAAGTAGGATGGCAGTCAACTAACTTTAGAGGAAAATAATACAACTTAAAACCACTGGGTAACATAAACAAATGTGGGAATTTCAAAAAAGCTTAGTAAAGGCATCAAATGGATTGATAAATATTAAAAAGACACAGCTTCTTATTAAATAGCTTAATGGAATCAATTAATCTGACATGCTTTAAAAAAAAAATCAAATGCTCCCACTTGAAGATAATTGTCATATTAGGCAAGATGGTGTTTCATTTCTAAAGAATGTATATTAAGACTTGTTTTCACTATATATAAGGAAACTTGGAATTTTAAAATATTAATAGGAATTATAATGAATCTCAGGTCTGCAAATGTTCCAATCTACTTTTAATATCAATTGTTGCTTTTTTCCCAATTACTTTCTTTTCCCCTGAATCCTACATCATTTCTTCTAAAAGTACCTCTACTTTCACTGCTTTTTTAAAAAAAATTGTGCTTTCATTTTTACAGTGTTCTGTTGGTTTCTGCCATCCACCTCGAATCAGCCATAATTATACACATGTCCCTTCTCTTGTGAGCCTCCCTGCGCATCCCAATCCCACCCTTTAGGTCATCACAGAGCCCCAGGCTGGGCTTCAGTGTTATAAAGCAACTTCTCACCAGCTATCCATTTTACACTTGATAGATTTTTTAAAAATATAAAAATATCTTAATACACATGCATTATCTCTATTCCATGATTCTTTTTAACAAAAATTTATTTTGTTTGCACTTGGCCCACTCTTTCATAATGTGAACAGGACCATTCATGTTGAAATATCAGTGATTACAAACAAGGACATGTAACATTGGCTGTAAAATTAGTAACATAAGTTGTACACACTGGTCACAACTAGATAAAAGTAAAAACTTCAGACATTGATTTGGCAAGATGAGAATCTCAGTGTCCTAATGGCTGGCCTTGTAGGATTAATCATTTGAACAATTTAATGCTTTACTTTTCATCTGCCTTTTTCTTACAAGGTTAATTATAATTATAGCATACTAAGCAGACTCCAAGTTTTTGTGTGTGTAAACCCAATTTTTAATTGGAGCTATTTTTTGAATTAGGATGAATTTTACTTTGCTTTGTTTGGATCATGTGCTAAGTCGCGTCACTCATGTCCAACTGGTTGTGACCCCAGGCTCCTCTGTCCCTGGGATTCTCCAGGCAAGAATGCTGGAGTGGGTTGCTGTATCCTGCTCCAAAGGGCCTTTAAAACCCAGGGATCAAACCCACATCTCTCAGGTCTCCTTCATTGGCAGGTGGATTTTTACCACTAGCACCACCTGGGAAGCCCTAGTTTTGATCACAGCAGAACACAAAAGAGAATGTGCCAGTGAATTTCTCAAACCCCAAGAAAGGCGTGGGTGGTCTGCAGAGGACTTCTCCTCCCAGTGGTGAAAACCCTCCACTGTCGTGGGGGTGAGCCCAGCACAGACCATCCGGTAGAACGAACGGTTAAGTTTAACTGAAAGCTAGAAAGTAGCTGATTGTGAAAATAACTTTCTGATGGTGATTATTTTTAGATATATTTTTTTTCTATGAGGGTGGAAATAGCTTTGGTGAAGTTTATTTATAAAATCTTCTATGTGTATTTTGGGCATTTCACTTTTGTACTAGAACATTTATTTTTTCACAAAGACATTGGAAAAAGCAAGCTTCCCCTTGTAAAGTGAGCTGATTTAAGGGAATCAAGCAAACAGTTGATTCCATTCTGAACATCTGAAACCATACACAAAACGACAGCCATATTCGGGTAAATACATCAAATATACAGAAATGTATAAAACTTAATCATGTCATTTATAGTGTGGCTGTTAAGCAGCTAATTGCATTGGAAAATATGTTGAGGAATAAGGGAGTCACCTCGGCAATCCACTCACAGAGCTCTTAGATTAAATGGGAGGGACTCTGCGTCCACGTGAAACACTCTGGTTCGGCTTGTACATGCGCTGGGGCATTGCAGAGTTCTCACCTGGCTCAGGCGGGCCTGAAGATGCTTCATCGCAGGGGACCTGGGCTATACTCTGCAGCCTGGAACTGGCTCCAGCTCCATCAGTCGGGAGTCATCAGACTCTGGCCCCAAGGGTCCTGGGCAGACCCCTGCGGGCCTGGACTTGATGTCCAGGGGGACTGGTGATGCCAGTGTGGAGAGGATGCTCATAAGTCACTAGCTCTTCTTGCCAGAATTCCTAGACTGGCCCAGAGAGGAACAGATGAGCTCACCGTGTTCCCACACCAGCACGCTTGCATTACCTGAGGGCAGCTAGCCCTCACCGGTGCTGGAACATGGGATTTGTTTTGAATAGCTTTAGATTCTTATAACTGTTTGAATCTCCTTCTCAGGCCAACAGCAGTCCGGCCTGCTTTCTGCACGTCCGTGGCCACTCCCTGTCTCTAGGGTACTGATGTCAGGATGGGCAGCGAGAGGACAGCCACTGGGTACCTCCCCTTAAATCGTGTCTCCGCATCTGTTCAGACCTCAGGGAAGCTGGCTGCCAGCTTAGGCTGCGAGGAGCCTCCGTGCACACGGCACACTGCAGTCGTGTTGGTGGTTTCTGGACCGTTGAGGGAGAGCAAAGAACTGTGTCTCTCTAGTTGAAGGTAAATATAATGGCATGCTAGAAAGACAGCTTTCATGGACTGTACGCTGGTAGTCAAATGCCTTTTGTGGGTTTGCTCACCGAATCTGACCCAACATTTTGAGTCCCATAAGGTTACACTGAAGAGGATTTTATTTTTGCTCTTGTTCAGTCTCTGTCATTCCTGACTCTTTGCGGCCCCATGGACTGCAGAACGCTAAGCTTCTCTGTTGTTCACTATCTCCCTGTGCTTGCTCAAATTCATGTCCATTGAGTCTATTGAATCCTGGACGCCATCCAACCATCTCATCTTCTGTCGTCCCCTTCTCCTCCTGCCCTCACTCTTTCTCAGCATCAGGGTCTCTTCTAATGAGTCAGCTCTTTGTATCAGGTGGCCAAAGTATTGGAACTTCAGCATCAGTCCTTCCAATGAATATTTTAGTTAAATATAAATTGGGTGATTACTTATTTCCTACTTCAAGAATACCATGACTGGTACCCCATCTCAGTTTTTATCTGCTGTAGTAACAGCTAATATTTATTGAGCTCTTATGACATGCCGGGCACTAGATATCATGTGACTCCAACACCAGCCCATGAGGTGGAGAAAAACTCTTTCTGCATTTAACTGATGACTAAATTAGAACCACTGAGGTCAGGAAACTGGCCCCTTATCTCACAGACAGCTGTGGGGCCAGGACAAGGACCCATGGCTTCTTCAAGCTGCCGCCCAGCTCTCTGCTGCTTCTCAAGTTCAAGCCCCAGGTCCAGGGGACACAGCTGTACCATCAGGGTTCCCATCACAGAGTCCCTGTGTCACAGGGGGCAGGGACACTTCCTGGGGAGCAGAGACAAGCCCGTCGTGCCCACTGAAACCGTACATGGTAGGGGTATTGTTTGGATCAAACTAGATTTATATACCCGAGTTCCAGGGAGACTAGTAAGTGTCACCGTCACCATGAAAACCCTGGGATGGTTCTGCTTCCCCAGATCCTCCCCCTCAAACGTGCTTAGCCTGGGGGTCCTCCCAAGCAGAGCTGTCAGAACACTCTGGGCAGCTGCTCAGAGAGTGATCTGGGGGCCCCTGCCTTTGTGCTCCAGGAACAAGTCAGGACCTTGAGCATGTTCTGGGCTTCTCCTTTGACCCAACCTCCAGGATGTGACCGCTGACCCCCACGGCCGCTGGGACAGAGGACCCCAGCCCTGGGTCTGGGGGCGATCAGTAGGGAACCACCAGATCCCCACCACGAGCTGCAGACACAAACAGCACCCATGATGCAGAAATTGCCTTGGCGTGCAGGTCAGTGGTGATTTCATTTGTAAGTAATGTTTTGATTGTCACAGATTATATGTTGCCCTCCCCGCCTGACATTTGTTGTACAGCGGGATTGATTTTTGTGCTCCAGTATGAAAAGGTCACTTTGATCAATGCAGTGTAATTGGCACTAAATTAGGATCATATCAGGTTATTTTGCTATTTAATGATGAAATATTAAAGAAAAGCAGGGGTAGATTGCAGACACTAACGTGCACTTGAAACCTGCTGTAATGATGCTTGATTTTGTAAGAAAAATGGAGAGAAAAACAACTCAAGTGCCGAAAATGACTGTGATGTATTGGAAGAGTGGCTCGGAATGATGTATTTTCGTTGGAGAAAGACTGAAAGCCCCAGACACAAAACACGCAGCCCAGCAGTCAGTTCTGCCCTGCTGCACAGAGAGAAGCCTTATAAAGGACCCTATTGATGAGGGGCTCATTACGTGCTAGTTAGAAGGGCTAAGCCTTTCCCTTCTGCATATAGTAATTATGTCTAAAAACATGTGAGCGCCCTGCACCCACTTATTAGACAAATCTCAGCCTTTGATAACCTGTGACTTGGTTATGGTTCCCCAGGTTCCAACGCTTTTCTGCTTGTGGAGAGTATTTCAAGCCCCTTGTCTGTTTTTACGGGTTTGCACCTAAAGGAATTGTAAGCATCGCATGGAGTGTTAAATACCGTGTGTTATTTTCTCCCTTGTAAATAGACGCGTTCCCCCATTATTCTGAAATGTTGTTGAGCAAGAAAAAGCTGCATAAGATTATACTTTTAAATGCAGCTAATGTTGCAGGAAATTTGCCAGGCGCTTTGCTACCATTAAGTATATCATCAGGCTGCAGCGTGAACTTAACCGGCGACTTGGAGATGTTAACCTTTTTAGCAGTTAGAAATATGGCACCACAGTTATTGATAAAATAATTCAGGTGCCATTTGATAGGAAAGGGGAGAGAGTGGTGGCAGCCACAGGGGGTGTCCTGGAGCAGACCAAGGACAGGGAGTCGGGGGCCTTGGAGCCAAAGGTCACTGTCTTTCCCAAGGAGATTTCAGACAGGGCCCCTGGACAGCCGTTCCAGCTTCCAGGACACATAAGGATGACGACACTGTAAAGCGAGTGGTTCATGGTGGCGTCTGAGCCGCGCCGTGCCTTTTGTCCAGAACGACACCTGTCATTTGGGGTCAGGAGGATGTTTTTGTTTATGTTAGTGTCTGCGGTGAGTGGAGTTGTGTCTCCCCCAGAAGCTGCGTTCAAGTCCTGACCCCTGTTCCTGGGAACGTGGCTCATTGGAAATAACGTTTCTGCAAATGGGGTCAAGTTAGATGAAGTCACTGCAGGCGAACTGGCCCAGGACTGGTGTCCTTCCAGAAGGGAGGACCGAGGAACAGAGGAGACCCGGCGAGAAGCTACACATGGACACAGAAACTGCACAGACCTGTCTACAGGCCGAGGGCCAGTGAGGGTCAGCATCCATGCCAGCAGCTGGGAGAGGCGGGAGGCCCCGCCCCCCCAGACCCTCCCCAGCGTCTCTCAGGGACCACAGCACTGCAGACAGCTGGAGCTTGGATTTCTGGCCTCTAGGACACCTAGGAAATAAATTCCTATTGTTTTAAGCCACTCAGTCTTTGTTACAGTGGTCCTAGGAAACTACCGTAATATCACAATATTTTAGCTGAAAGCATTCAACGCTATTACATTTCCCCCCAAACCAGCCCTCTGAAAATACCCCGCTTGTCTCATGGGCATTGCCAGAGAGAACAGGGGCCCAGAACCCACACCAGCATGAGGAGGGTCCCCTGAAGGAGGGGAGCTGAGCCGTGGCCACCGCACCCCGCCCACGGTGACCCCTGCACCTAGACTGCATGTCTGGAAGAGGCAGGAAGGGAGCACTCGAGGTGGGTCGGCCAGATGCCAAGGTGAGCGATGGGAACCATCCCCTCCCAGACTGGACCCAGGGATCGGGAGCAGTGCCAGAATCCTGGACCACACGGACCTGTTCATCATGTCCACCCGTTCCCCATGCCGGGTCTGCCCTGGCCTGTCTGCAGGTGACCCAGGGAACTGACCACATCCTGCTGCTGTGACTGGTTTCAAGGCCCTGGGGACCTTCTCCCCACCACCCTGTCACCACCATTCCAGATCCACCTTAACCCTGGACAGCAGTTCAGTCCATCCGGCTTGTGTTGGAGCTGAGGCTCCTTGACGTTCATCTGCAGCGGGTCTGAGCCTTTGGTTGTCTGTCCCTTCTCAGGCTGAAAGAACATATGCCAATTTCACCGAAATGGAAACACTAGGAGGTGCCCGTATGTCCCATATTCGATCAGATACATTCAGAAATATCCATGCTGTTGTTGTTCAGTTACTCAGCAATGTCTGACTCTGAGACCCCAGGGACTGTAGCCCACCAGGCTCCTCTGTCCAGGAATTCTCCAGGCAAGAATACTGGGGTGGATTGCCATGCCCTTCTCCAGGGGAATCTTCCCGACCCAGGGATCGAAACCAAGTCTCCCACGTCTCCTACACTAGCAGGCAGATTCTTTACCACTGTGCCAGCAGGGAAGCTGCAATATACATATATAAATCTAGACATATCTATATATATGCATCTCGTCATACTTGCTCATACCCCTCTACCCCCTCAGAACCTCTTCTCTGCTCCCAGACGCAGCTGCCTCCTGCCTCTTGTGATAACCATGGTGGATCATCCTGGCCGAGCAGCTCCCCCAGAAGGCCCTTTGACAGCAGGGAGTTGAGGTCTGCACCTCTGAGGCTCACTAGCCAGCCAGCCCACCCGCACAAGGACTGCACAGGGCGGAGGGCTGGCTCCTGGGCTCCTTCTCTGTCCCCTGGGGGAAGTGTCCTCCCGCTTCCAACAAGACCTCACGTCCTGCAAACCCCAGGGTGCACAGACCCTGAAGAGGTCACCAGGGCAAAGGAATGGGGCAGTTCCACCTGCATCCTGAGTCTTAGACCTGTGCCCCCCTCCCCACCCCTACTGAGGAATTCCAGGCAAGTCCATTGTTTCTGGCAGAATTCCCATCTTGGAGAAGAGCTTCCCAGCAGTTCAGCATTGTCCTGACATGACCCTTCCTTGGAGCACTTAGGCCACTCCAGTTCCCAGGAGAGCTGCTGCTTCTGGGTGGGCTAGGGACTGGTCGTCCTGGGCTCCGGCCACAGCTCCTCAGACGGACCCTAGGCTGAGGTCGAGTCATCCCGTCTTAGGCTGGTGAATGCAGATCCCTGCACACCTTCTGTGGAGAAGACAATGGCACTCCACTCCAGTACCTGGAAAATCCCATGGACGGAGGAGCCTGGGGGGCTGCAGTCCATGGGGTCGCTAAGAGTCGGACGCAACTGAGTGACTTCACTTTCACTTTTCACTTCCATGCATTGGGGGAGGAAATGGCAACCCACTCCAGTGTTCTTGCCTGGAGAATCCCAGGGATGGGGCAGCCTGGTGGGCTGCCATCTATGGGGTCGCACAGAGTCGGACACGACTGAAGCGACTCAGCAGCAGCAGCAGCATACCTTCTGTGCAACAGCTCAGCATGCGGGGTGGCAGACCGTACCAGAAGCAGGTACTAGTCCCAGGAGGGGTGAGGCGCTCTCTGTCCAGAGCAGAAGTGGGTCATGTCACCGACCTGCAGGACGCGGCTGTGGACTCCTTGGACTCAGGGCTGTCCTAGAGAGAACAGCACTTTCTCGCTCAGGGCACGAGACTGGTGTCCAGATGAGGCCCACAATGAAGCTGGTGCCCAGGTTGGACTTGAGCCGGCTCTGTGGCCTCCTCCCCACTGTCCACCGTGATGTGGGCTCCCATGTGGCCCGGGTCTGGGGAGGGTCTGCGGGGACCCGGGAAGCAGAGCTGTGAGTGTCAGTTCAGTCTCTACCAGTGACTAGCTGTGCAACCTTGGCTCCACGTATTAACCACCCTGAGGCTCCGTTTCATGTGCAAAGATAACAAACATGCTTGACTGCAAAGGGCGGTGGGCACAGTGCCTGGGGCACAGGAGTGCATTCTTCCTCCCACGCCTCCCATCAGGTTCTTACTCTGCACGACCAACAACCCTTTCATGAATGCTTTTTTTAACGAAGCATTCGCCTTGTAGGGATTTTCTAAAGTAACTCCATAAGCTCATGACTTTTGGACTAGAAAATCCTGGTAACCAACCGTTGAATCTGCTTAAGAAGTTAATGTCCCAACCCACTCTTAACCTCAAAAGATCACTTTGGTGAGTTTGGTAAGGAAATGAAAATGATTAAAAAAACAAACAAGTTGGTGTTGTGGTTTCCATCCCTTGCTGGGTTTCTCCTCAGTCGGTCCCCAGGGTGTGAAGGGCCGGGACCCCGGGCCCTTTTCCGTGTCTTCTCCTAGTCAGTCCAGCTCTGCGCAGCAGGCAGCAGCTCCAGATGGACCGGCCGCCTCTGGCTCTCTCTGCATGTTTAGAGCAGCTGCTTTCCCGGGAAAGCCCGTGTCCAGCCCCCGGCACGGGCCTCCCACCAGGTGTCCAGCACCAGGGCTCCCCGCCAGGGAGGCATCCAGCAAAGCTGACGTGTCCGTCCTCAGACCCTGCAACTACAAAGAAAGTGTGATACACTTTATAGTGGAAAATGTATTTCCTCTACAATGCTGATGTGGGCCCTGAGTAGCGAGACTCTTCACTTGTGGTTTTCCCAGGCATCTTCAAAGTTGGGCAGAACAGTTAAGGGCAGAAGGAAATGTACCCTTTGATGTCAGTGGACAGCACGAAATAAATGCACATTATAATTACAGTTATATCAGGCATGTCTTCTGAAATCTTTTACCATCGAGGTTGACTCACAGTGTGTTATAAACAAACTAGAAACAAGCAGGCAATTTTCCAAGTGGAAATTCTGCTGATCTATTTTAGAGCCCATTTAATTATTATTGGACTTTTTAATATGTATAAACAGACAAAAGTATTTCCAAGAATTATATAAATTTTCAAGGTGTTGCTCAGAGCATGATATTACAAAAACTAGAGTCAAGTGGCAATAGTTTGATATCAAAAATAAAACATTTGTGGAAAAGTGCGTTCTGTGTATTATCTTTCTAGAAAATATGTACTTACATTAAGAATATATCTGAAAGTCTTTTTAAAACTTGTTTATTATTTAGTTTCATGGTTTATGAAAGGAAGAGTTCTTTAGTCATGTCTGACTCTTTGCAACCCCATGGACTATATGTTCCATTGAATTATACTTGAACCCTAAAACAATATCTAGTAGACTCACTTGAAATAGCAGTTTCCAACTTTTTTTGGCACCAGGGACCAGTTTCGTAGAAGACAATTTTTCCATGGACTGGAGGGGAGATGGTTTCAGGATGATTCAAGGACATTCTATGTATATGTATTGTGCACTTTATTTCTATTATTATTTCATCAGCTCCAACTCATATCATCAGACATTAGACTCTGGAGGTATGAGACTCCTGACTAAAACACATCTTATCTACCAAAATACAAATAAACACACTGTTATATGGAAGCCAGCCTGTGCTATGTTGTATGTGAGATCTATCGTGTCCAACTCTTTGCGGCTCCATGGACTGTAATCCATCAGGCTATGCTGTCCATGGCATTTCCCAGAGAAGAACACTGGAGTGGATTGCCATTTCCTTCTCCAGGGGATCTTCCCGACCCAGGGATCAAACCCCCATCTCTTGAGTCTGCACTGGCAGACGGATTCTTTACCACTAGCACCACCTGGGAAGAAATCAACCTATCTACACACAAAGGATGCCTGGATCCTGCCTGGTTTGGAAAGATCATTTGTGACCACCCAAAATCTCCCAGAAAGAAAAACTAGAGATTCTGTGCTGTTATTTCTGACTTATGATGAGTAAGATGACGGCAATATATTTGGGTCATTTGTAGATGTTGAAATAATCTTCCCATACCCACAATTTTTGAAATGTATTTTTCCTTAGGGTAAAAGAAATGCATGTACTTCAAAAATATTAAATTGTAAACCTTGTTTAAAACTTAACTAATATAAAATGACAAAAGAAATAAAGCAAGCATATTCCAGAACTCACTTTTCAAAAAAACCACTGTCATGTTTTGGTGTTAAAATAGTTAATGTACTCTCATTTTATGGCACTTATTAGTTGCTTTTAATTTTTAGAAAGATTTTATTTTTATTAAGATATGCACGATTGCAAAATAGTTCTGCAAAAATTATCAGATAAAAGCTGGACTCTGATTTCATCCCTTGTCTCAGCTCCACCAGCCCCTAAGGCACATGCTTGGAACCCTTTCAGCAGATGGTTTATTATTTACCTCTTGTCTCCAAATTACATTGTCACGCCAGTCAGTCATGACTCCCCTGTTTAGGTACTGCCGTTCCACCTCTGTCTCAAGTGTGAGAATTAACTTTCATTCAAGTCCTCTTCCCGTGAACTTTTCCTTTCTTCTCCACTCATGAGAGTTATAACTTAATTTTAGATGGCTACATTTTCAGTGCTTTCATTATTACAGTAAATTATCATATGCAGAGGTTGGCTATAGATAATGTTGCATTGAGCCATAGAATAAACTATTTCATTTTGGCAAAACCTTTTCCTCCTCAAAGTCAGTCAATTAAAAGAACAGGGCAGAAATCCCAACTCTTTTCTTTAAATTAACAATCCCTAACACCAGCCTTATGGCAGAAAGTGAAGAGGAACTAAAAAGCCTCTTGATGAAATTAAAAGAGGAGAGCGAAAAAGTTGGCTGAAAGCTCAACACTCAGAAAACTAAGATCATGGCATCTGGTCCATAACCTCATGGGAAATAGATGGGGAGACAGTGGAAACAGTGTCAGACTATTTTTTGGGGCTCCAAAATCACTGCAGATGGTGACTACAACCATGAAATTGAAAGACGCTTACTCCTTGGAAGCAAAGTTATGACCAACCTAGATAGCATATTAAAAAGCAGAGACATTACTTTGCCAACAAAGGTCCATCTGGTCAAGGCTATGGTTTTTCCAGTGGTCATGTATGGATGTGAGAGTTGGACTGTGAAGAAAGCTGAGTGCCAAAAAATTTATGCCTTTGAGCTGCGGTGTTGGAGAAGACTCTTGAGAGTCCCTTGGACTGCAAAGAGATCCAACCAGTCCATCCTGAAGGAGATAAGTCCTGGGTGTTCATTGGAAGGACTGATGCTGAAGTTGAAACTCCAATACTTTGGCCACCTCATGCGAAGAGTTGACTCATTGGAAAAGACCCTGCTACTTGGAGGGATTGGGGGCAGGAGGAGAAGGGGACGACAGAGGATGAAATGGCTGGATGGCATCACCGACTCGATGGGCATGAGTTTGAGTAAACTCCGGGAGTTTGTGATGGACAGGGAAGCCTGGCGTGCTGTGAGCTGGACACGACTGAGCGACTGAAGTGAACTGAACTGAACTGAACTAAAGTTAATTTTGGTTTATTTGTTCCGGTGTACAGTTCTATATGTTTTAACACATGTTCAGATTCATGTGACCTCTGGCAAACTCACGGCACAGAGCAGTCCTCCCAGCCAGGGTACCCCCTCTCCCACCGCTCGCTTTTGCTTTGCAGACAAGCTCTTCCCTGATTGGCTCTCAGTCCCCAAGGCTCCGCCTCTTCCAGGATGTCTTGAACATGGAATCGTGCAGTATGTCACCTGTGACCTAACACATTCAGCACAATCCATGAGATTTGCCCATCTTGCTTTATATACCAGTAGTCCCCTCCCCCTCCCCACTGGGGAGTGTCCTATTGTATATTCCTCCCACCATTTAAGGAAGTTGGGTTGTTTCCTGTTTTTGGCAAATAGAAAGAAAGCTGCTGTGAACATTTGTGTGCAGGTTTTCATGTGGACATTTATTTATGGCAAACGCCTAGGAGCTACATTCCTTGGTCACACATTAAGTACATGTTTACTTGTGTAAGAAGCTGCCACCCTTCTGCAAGCCCACAGCAACGTCTGAGAGTTCTGAGTCCTTCATGTCCTCGATTTGCAGGGCTCTGATACCTTGGATTTCACTTCCCAGGGTTTAATTAACTAATATCAGCCCCCTGACAACATGGTTGACACTTCATCAGCAGGGAGTATTCACTGTGAGTAATTTCATCAAAGACAGACACTGCTGCTGGATCCTGGGTCCACAAGCCACTCCATCCATAAGTGACAGACACGGCTCACGACCAGTGGCCACCGGCGCCGAGTCTGTCACACCAGCTGGGACTGGTCGGTGCACGTCTGAGGTCCCATCCAGACGTAGACAGCATGGTGCCTGGTTCTGTCACCTGCGTGTGTCCTCCGGTGACACTTTGCAAAAATGAACAGCTGGAAGAGAAAAGAGGTGAATGTACAACAAAGAAATGAAGCACCAGCCTTGGAAGTGAAGTTTCAATCAAAGACTTGAATGGTGAAGTCCTGGTCAGGACCACCGGTGAAGGTATCCCCGGGAAGACACACCAGCACGCACCTCAGGCTACAAGCGTCTCGGAGCCTTTCTCCATATCTAGAAGAAGGACTCAGCACTGGAGGCTGACGCAAGTGCAGAGAGGAGCTCGATAGCTCACCCAGGTACAGTAAAGGCTCCACCTGTCATGGAAGTCGTTAAAAAAAGGAACTGTACTATTCAAACTACTCTTGAGAAATCTTTCGGAGAAGCCAACTGTTTTAATTCTCAATGTTTCTAATGTTTTCAATTACAATGCACTAAATTAATATTAGTTTCACTATTCATTTTCCTCTACATCAAAAACCAACAATGAAAGAGCATTTAAAGTCTCCAAGAATATGCTTAAAGGTCACTGAGCAATCTAAATTTGCCCATTGATTTTTGAAGTGGCTCTGCATGGTTCCCACTGGCTGTCCTGATCATGGGTGGAACTGTCAAATTTGTTTATTTATAGTAGCTTCCATTCTAATAAGTGTGGATCAGTACCTCATCATTTTTACTTGCATTTCCTTAGTTGCTAAAATGGTGGGCATCTTTTTATGTGCTTATTTGCTGTCGGAGTACTTTGTTGATGTGTCTGTGTGAATCTCTAGCCTAATTTTTAAAGGACAGTGTGGAAAACTGCCCTTTGCTCCTGAGAGAAGAATTAGGTTGTTATTATCTAGTACAGGCAAGATGCAAAGAACTTTAAGTAGCGGACAACACTCCCCTTTCTTTTTGATTTTCTTTAATGCTTAGAATCACTGTTATTAACATCATGAAATCCTAAATTTTACCTTGAGAAAATATTAATTGAAAATCAGTTTTGTGTTGAGTACTTTTTGAGGAACAATAGGAAATATGACAGTGAAAACATGGGATTCTTATATGGGTTTCTCCCTTTCCAGGTGGTGCGACTGGTAAAGAATCCCCCAACCAATGCAGGGGGACTTCCCTGATAGCTCAGTTGGTAAAAAATCCACCTGCAATGCAGGAGACCCCAGTTTGATTCCTGGGTTGGGAAGATCCACTGAAGAAGGAATGGGCCTTGTGATGCTGGCTCCTTGAAGCCGTTTCCCCATTTCTAACTATGCTCCTAACTGAAAACACAGGATTTTCCTTGCATTTTTTAAAACCTTTTTTGTTTTATTACTGGAAATGATTTATACACTTTAAATAATCAAAGCATAATAGTACAACGCACATTTACATAAATGACGATCACAAAAATGACCAAAACAAACCAAAGAGAGTTAAAATGTCAATGTCTAAGAGAAAAATCCGCTCTGAACTAGGGTATGGCCCCACCTTTGAAACACCTCTCTTGGGGCAGAAACAGGACACGATTGGGCTGTAAACAGGCATTGTCCTGGCTCCCTGTTCCCCACCCTGGACAGTGAGATGAGACGGCCGTGGGGAATACATCCTGGGGTGGCTGGGGCCTCCTCCTAAGTTCCAACAGAAACCGGAACGAATGTGGAGATGGCACAGGTGGACGCGCAGGGCCAGGTGGACAACTGGAAGGCTGAGGAGGAAATCAGCTTCATGCAAGAGGTACCGAAGAAGCACAGAGCCATTCTGTTCACACTCGAAGCAAAACGCAGTCTCTCTCCCTCTTTGGCTGTGCTTACATTTCTTCTGGAAGTATTGGCCAATGTGGACATCTGTAACATGATGGGAAGGCAGACAAAATAAATCTTGAATAAATAAGGTACCTTATTCTTAGCTGAGAACATTCAGTATCAGTTGGCCAGTATCCATATATAGATTAATATATTTAATGTAATACCAGTGAAAATTCCAACCCATTTGCAATGAGTTAATTTTATAAAACTGCTTCCAGACTTTATCTAGAAGAAAGAATGTCTTTGAATAATCAGGAACATCCTTGTGACCATCCACGAGATGGCCCTGCTCTGTGGCTTCTCCTATGCTTTCCAGGCCAGTGCTCTCAGAAAAACCACTCTGTGGGGCCACTGCAGTCTTTCTGTCCATTTTAGAGGCTGAGCAAGTTGTCGAGGTGACACGGCCGGGACGCACCCCATCAGGAACCTGGAGGGGCCCTCTGACCCCTGTCCCATCTCCGAGGAGGAGGGGAAGGAGGTTGTCCCCTCTGGTGGTTATTATCCATTACAAAGTTCAGTAATAAACCTGAGTCAGCCACGTGAAGAGAGGAGCCCATCCAGAAACGTGCGTACGCACAAAGAGAGATTTAGAAATGTAGTAGGTGGTCTAGTCTCTCAGGCGTGTCCAACTCACTGCGACCCCACGGACTTTAGCCCACCAGGCCCCTCTGTCTGTACACACCTCAGGTCATCAAGAAAAAATATCAATTAATGCACAAGGCTGTAAAAACTAAAGCTGTAGCTCTGCACCACCTTTCACACTAAAGTAAATTTCATGTCAGCAAAGATTTCTGCATAAATAGCAACATATGTATCAGGTATCCAAGAAGGCTTAGATAGTAATAAACAGAGCACAGCTCTCTAATTAAAAAGCATGTGAAATACGAATTGTTAGAGAATTCACGAAAGAAGAAATATGCATAAAAAATCAAACATGAAAAGATATTCCACTTCACCAGTAATCAACTCAATATGATAAAAAAAAGACCTGGAAATTTCATTTATTCAGCATCATCTTGGAAGAACAGAAAAAAAAAAAAAAGTACCCTTTTGCATTTTATGGGTCAGAAATGGCACAAACACTGACACTTTCCAGATAATTTGACAAAGTGTATAAAAGTGATCAAAACTTAAAATAAGCTTACTTTTAAGGGTCAAGTTTGATTCTGATATATTTAATGGAAAGAATTAGATAAGTCAAGCAAAGATATATGTACAATAATGTTCATTACAACATTATTTATATTGGAGGAAATGGGAATCGACCTAAATGTTCATCAAAGGGAATCTGTTAAATAAATTAGTGAACATCTATACTATTCAGCTATTAAAAAGAATGATGTAAATCCACATTCGCTGACTTGGAAAAATGTCCATGAGCAAACAAAGTAGGTTGCAAAATGACCTGCGGTGCACAATGCCAATTCATGAGTGTGCCCAGGAGAGGGAGGAAAAACTCAGCAATAAAAACGCCAGGGTCACCTTTAGCACATCCCAGGTACGGTGTTCAGTCAGACCCTTTGGTTCCTTTGATAAATAGATACCATGATCACTTTCTTGAAACTACTACAAAAGCCTGGTACTTTTGAGGTAAGTTTATCATATTTCCTTATTTCAGTGCTATTTCTATGTAAAAGAAACACAATATTCTATTCCTTTTTAAAAATATGAAGGCAAATAATCTTTAGTGTAATTCATCTGAAGTTGGTTTTGTAGCTGAAAAAAAACAAAAAAATGCAATTCAACTTTAAACAAATATTATATGGACATGTTAATAATAACTTCAATACTTATCTTGATTATATAGAATTCATTTCTTTTCATATAACCTACTGTTTTTCTGGTGGAATATTAAGCTTGCCTAATTTAATGATATAATTTGGAGAAATTCAAGATGTTCTTGGGTACATAAATATTTTATGTCCTAGAGTGATGACCTGGAAATCAGATCTTTACGGTGGGCCTGAGGGTGAAAAATGAAAGCATATATATGTGTACTTCCTGCTTATCTGTATTTCCTGTGTGTATGTAGAGAGACAGTTGCGATGCATAGTTATAGATTTGCTTGTGCAAACAGAGGAGCATCCCAGCTTTCTCATGCAGCAAATCTTATTTCCGATACAAATTTGAAAGTCTGTGAAGCATGATAATATTAACTCTGGGACCCGTGACCTCCCATAAAATAAAGGGAGGAAATGTGGTGGGTTAAGGGGATTCAAATGATGCCTTTGGACGCAAACACCCCCGTAATGACTGGGGAAGATTTATCTGCTCTCTCCAGGTATAATTAGACACCCTCAAACCCATCTGACCCTGCTGGGGTGAAGAGCTCGTCTGGTTTTTGTTTCAGCAGATGAATCAATACTCACACGTTTTACCAGTGTGGAGTGAAATTGAGGAAATGAAAATCGGATAATTTTGCTCCCTGTGTCGTCCAGACAGAGGATAGCACTGTTAGCCTTTGACAGGAAGATCTATTTTCAGTTTCTCAAAAGGCTCGTGTCAATTTGGAAACTTCTTCTATCATCGATTTTCAGTTTTGTTAAAAAGGATGCTTTATCAGGAAGAGTAGTCCCAGCGACCATGGACACTCGTATCTCCTTTACGAGTAGGCAGACGTGTATTTTAATTTGGGATCTGGTGGGTTTACACCGCAGATGCTTTTGTACAATTGCTGTTTGACCCACAGTCATAGGTACCTTCACCTTTACCTGGGCAGGTCAGAATCACCCACTCACGAGGGTCATGTCCAACCAGGGGTACATTTGTGCAATTGTTCATCTCCCCTTAATGTTTTAGAATCGGTTTGCTGACATTTTGCAAATGTATATTCTGCTTGATGACACATTGTTGGCATCAGGATTTGCAAGCTTTTAAATTTAAACATCTTTGAAACAGACACATGATTGGATACTTATTGAGTATATTTTAAGGAAGTACTACCAATGTTCAATTCATATCGATCATTTATTGAATTTATTTTGAGACAGCACTACCAATGTCCAACTCAGCACTAGCTGGTAACAAGCCAACATCACCCTACATATCCATTATTTATTGAATATATTTTGAGATGTCACTGTGCTGTGCTTAGTCACTCAGTTGTGTCCAACTCTTTGCAACCCCATGGACTATAGTCCACCAGGCTCCTCTGTCCACGGGGATTCTCCAGGCAAGAATACTGGAGTGGGTAGCCATGCCCTCCTTCAGGGGATCTTTCCAACCCAGGGATTGAACCCGTGTCTCCTGCATTGCAGGCAGATTCTTTACCAGCTGACTCACTAGGGAAGCCCATGAATATGGAATGGGTAGTCTGTCCCTTCTCCAGCGGATCTTCCTAACACAGGAATCGAACTGAGGTCTCCTGCATCTCCGTCTCCTACAGGCAGGTTCTTTACCAGCTGAGCTACCAGGGAGGCCCCTGAGGCAGCAGTACCAATGTTCACTTGGGCATTGGTTGGTAACAAGACAGCACCACCCTACTTATCCTAGAAGTTTGCCTCGTCTGTGAATCCACTGTGACTTCCCCTTGATCTTCTGGGCTTCCTACAGCCCTGCTTCAGTACTTGCGATCCTGTATGGAAATGTTCTTTCTGCATATTTATGCCTTGTCCTTCAACTGCAAGTTTCTTGAGAGATGAGGTTTATTCCCCTAAGTTGCTTGGACTTTGAGAGTGCCAGTGTAGGGTAAGACTCAGTATCATTAATCAGTGCCCCATCGGACCAGGAGGCCATCCACTTGAAGAATACGTTTGTATCATTACTGACTCTAATTTGACTTTTTGCTCCTAACACCTAAAGCATTGCAGGATGTTTTGAACAGCCAGTTGGACCTCTGTCTTAGTCTGTTTGAGCTGCTATAACAAAACATACCGCTCATCGGGGCTAGAACAGCAAACATTTCTTTCTGACTGTTCTGGAGGTGGGGAAGCCAAGATCCAGGCACCAGCTGACCTGGGGTCTGATGAGGACCTGCCTCCTGATCCACAGATGGGCTTCTCCTGAGCCCTCATGTGGCAGAGAGAGTGCTGGTTCTCCCAGGCCTCTGACAGCACTGATCACATTCATGGAGCTTCCACCCTTGCAACCTCATCAGCCCAGAGGTCCTACCACCTAACACCATCACCTTGGGGGTTACGGTTTCAATAACACACAGATTTGAGAGGACACAAGCTGTAGTGCTGGAGAAGACTCTTGAGAGTCCCTTGGACAGCAAAGAGATCAAACAAGTCCATCCTAAAGGAAATCAACCCTGAATATTCATTGGAAGGACTGATGGTGAAACTGAAGCTGCAATACTTTGGCCACCTGATGCGAAGAGCCAACTCACTGGGAAAGACTCTGATGCTGGGAAAGATTGAAGACAGGAGGAGAAGGGGGTGGTAGAGGATGAGGTGGTTAGGTGGATGTGAGTTTGAGCAAGCTCTGGGAGATAGTGGAGGACAGGGAAGCATGGCGTGCTGCAGTCTATAGGGTCGAAAGGAGTCAGGCATGACTCAGTGATTAAACAACAGCAGCGAGCATTCGTTCTACAGCAGTGTCGCCACCCAGAAGAGCTCTTTGTTTGGTATGATCTTGTAAGTCGGCCTTTATGTGATAAAGTCAGGATAATGATAAAACATTATTGAAGACATGAGCCATGGTAGGCATAACTCAAGAGGTTTCTTTTCTCAAATTTTTTAATAAGTGGTTACCTTGATGAACACATTACCCAGAGTCAAGGAATCCTTCTGAAAGAGAGTTTATATAGAACTTTGTGGGTAAGACTGCTTGAGAAGAAAGATTTAGGCAAACCATAGACTGTTTCTTTCTGAAACAGATACAACTTTAGTTTCTACAGGGATTTACATGAAATATGGGCCACAGGGCAACCACATTACTCCTTCCATGACTTCTGCCAACAGGATCCTACTTACACGCAGACTCGTGAAAGCTCAAGAAGTCTGGTGGTCACTGGCACAGTTGCTGAAAGTTACACGGCTTGCCCTGCATCTCTCAATCACAGCACTGCAGAGATATCACCTTCTGGATGTGGTGAAAATTGGAGCAGAAATCTGTGTGTGGGTCGCATGGGCCATTTCCACTTGGATCTATTTGGAATCATAAGCGTGGTACGGTGCCTTTGCTGAAATGTGGTTCCTGACAAGCTGTTGTGAATTTATGTTAATTAAAACCCCTCAACCTTGCTTCTTTAATCACATCTATTTATTTACCTAATGTGGTGACTAGTGAAGATGCTTCCTCTGAAGTCCTGAGGTGAACCAAAATCTAACTAATCCTTGTTTTTGTTTGTTTTCTAATTTTCCATGCTGCTGCCTTCCCACTGGAGGTCAAACTATATCCTCCATTAGCACTTGAAAGGTTAAGCTAGCTCTAGCTCCCCAGCTGGGAGGGGCTGCCGTGGGCGGTTCCTATAGTTACAGCCATCCTTCCTCACCTGGAAGCCAGGAAGTTTGCACCCAGGCACAGGCAGTCGCTTGGGTGACCTTCGTGTTTTCTCCATCCCTGGTTTTATAAAGTAAGGTTGCTCTTACAATCTGTTTTTCCTGTGCCTTTTTAGACATCGAAAGTTCCGAGGAGCCCCGTGGTTCAGACGTCTGTTTGCGTGAGGGTCTCATCCTTCCAGCAAACTGCTCTCCAGCAACGCACAGTGGGACTTTGTTTTCGCTTTTGCTCTCGCATGTTGCTTCAGGATCCAGAAGCCCTCTAACGGCATGGCAAAGGAGGTTGTCAGGGGCACTTGGTGTGGAGCAAATGAAAAGATGATAAGAAAGTTCTCATTCTGAGGAATCAGTTTTAGAAAGTGCACAATAAAAAGTCATCCTGTAGGACCAGATGCTTTTCCTGCGTGGTCTGAGGGCCTGACGGTGAAAGGGGTGGGGTGGGGGTTTACAGGGTTCCTTTCCTGTCTGTGTGACCGTCTCTGTCTCCCCGTCACTGCCCCCTAGTCAGTGAAACAGCAGATTGGTGCGTGTTTGGAAAATACCAGGCCAGTGAGGTCTAGACTGTTAATTTCATTCTAAGCCGTGCATGCTAAACAGGGTTTCCATCACACGGATGTGCCCACATCAGCCCCGGCTGCAACAGGCAGACCTGGCAGAGTGAAGCAGAACTGGCCCCGACTCAGGCTGGGCGTCTTCCCAGTGACCACGAACACGCAGCACCAACGGAAACTTAAGTTGAAACTAAAGTTCTGACTGGATACATTCCTCCTTCTTGGAGGATTGCTCTTTGAGAGACTGTCACCTTTTTGCAGAAATAACATCAAATGGGAACTTCAGTGATTTTGGACCACAGCATCTTCTGTGTGATGGGCAGCATTCCTACGTGAAAATTCTTCTTTAAATACCTTTCAATTACAGGAAGCGTCTCTCTCACAAGGCTCCTAAAGTCAGCAAAAAATTGATAGGTTTTCAAAGGATGGTCAATGACTTTGTTAGCTAGTCTCCTAAGGCCAGCGACCTATCACATAGCATCCATGTTCAACTTTCACACCGTGTTATATTAGCTTTGAAAAATGAAACATGTTTCTCCTCAGAGGCCTGAAAGAAACGAATTTTTAAGCACAATGTGAGTTATAGTCCAAAATATTGTTAAAGATAACTTGCAATCGCCTCGTTTCCTCCATTCACTGTGACAACCCTCTTCTCTTGAGGACACATGGTCACTTATGGTCTAATGAGTTCCCTTTGGGTCAAGACCATGGCCAGCCAGAAGACTGGCAATGACAAGACATCCAGAACATTCTATGGGTAGATCTTGACGCCACTACAATGGCTCAAGCTATCACGTAAACAGCATGTGCTTCGTCACATCTCTAATCATACAATTGCACAATAGTCCATAACAGCTCACGGACTATGAAGTAGTAATATGCATTTCTGAAAGTCCATAATTATGTAATTACATGATGGTCTATAATTAAGGGCTATTGGGTAAATATATAATTGAGGATTTTAAAAATCCATCATAAAGTACTTTAAAAATGACTGCAATGAAAGAAGACAAAAAAGAAAAAGACTCAATCACAGCCAATTGGAATATTTTGGACTTTAGTGAATTCCACTAAGTCCAAGCGATTAACACCTGGAAAATGCGTCCTGTCTCCCTTGCGGCCTTTCTCTGTATCATTCGCAGCCTCTGGGGGCTTGTAGGTGATGCTGGTGTGATGGACGCACAGGGACAAGGGTGTGGCTCGAGGTTTGGAGTCATGGCAGGAGGAAGGAGTTGAGTCAGGTGGAAACTGCCCCTGGTCCACCCACTGCCCTGGTCTCCAGGTGTCTCCAGAAGCTTCTATCAGGACAGGCTGTTTCCCACAGTATCTTTATCAACCTCACTAAGCGGCAGCCTCGCCAGGGAGAGGGGTATTTACCTAAGTCCTCTGAAGGCATTACAAACCAGCACTTGGGACTGTGGCTAAATTCCTGAGCATGAGGGTGTGTGGAAGAGGGCCACGCAGAGGATGAGGAGGGGGCTGAGATGGGAGCTGAGGGGGCAGGACAGACCCGAGCTGTGAAATCACAGCCTCTCTGGAGTCCCTGGAATTTTCCCACGCTCAGTCCCTTGTCTGACAACCTTCTCCTCTAATCCTTGGCAGCCCCATCTTCTTTCCCTCCTGCGTTATCCTTTTATTTGCTGCAGACACAGAGTGGAGAGACAGGAGGTAGCCCCAGATCCACTTCGAGGAGAGCATCTCAGCGTGAATGCACAGCCGGGTCACCTCCATGGTCGTGGTCACGGTCACAGCACAGGTGGGCAAGAAATTAACAGCACAGCCTCCAGGAGCAAGAACACTGCTCTTCAGGGACCGGCCACTGCACATGGGACACCACCACATGGTTAGGGATGCATTCATGCACTTCAGTTATACATGTATTTAAGTTCTTCTCTGAACTGTGCCCCCACCCCTGCATTCTTCTGGGCTCCAGCTAGCCCACCTTAAGTTGCACTAACATGACCCACTTCCTTATTTACACCGACGTGCCCAGCTATGCTAACAACTTCTCAGCCAGACCCTGAGAACAAATTTTAGATGCCCTTCACAGGCAGCGCCCTGGATGGTGTGAAATTCAAATTCTATGCTGACCCCAAATCTGACTCTGCTAGGGGTGACAGGGGCAGTGCTGGGCGCCCCTCTGGAGGAGGGAAGGTGGGTATCACCTTGAAGGGCAAGTAAATCCATGCCGGGCACTCAACCCATGATTCTGAGGTCACTGAGACAATTCAGAAGCTAAGCCTGAAAGCCACGTGGCACGTGCTAGAGAACCAGGGAAGATGTCCCGGGTCTAAAATCTCACCGTGGCTCTGAGTTACCATCTCAGCAACCCAGTCAAAGTCAAAGCAAGAAGCAGCAATTCAGGGTTAAAACCCAAAAGCCCATTGTTTCTGGAGTTGTCAAGGCTGCTATGACACATGACTAGAAGGTCTGCTCACAACCACAGGCTTTTACTTCCTTGGGGTGCCAGAGGCCACAAGCCAGAAATCAGGGTGTCTGCGGGCCGGTTTCTCAGGGGCTCATGGAGGGTGGGAGGGAGGGAGCAAGTTCTGTTTCCTCCATGGTGAAGACCACACTAGTTGTCCTGTCTGACTCAGGGCAGACTCAAGACTCTCATGTAATTCACGATCACTCAGACACCCTCCCCCAGAATGGACTAATTTAATGCCTGAGATGGTCCAGAAATTTACCAACTTTGGGAAATTTTCTGACTAGGGTCAGCCTAAGATCAGACCAGGTCATCAGAGCGTCCCAAATCAATTTGACCTCTTGGGGCCCCTGGAACTAGACTAGCTTATGGGGTGACATCAACTGTGCCTGACCCGCCCACAGGAGGCTGTGAAACCAGTGGGCTCTGCGGACGTGACTGCGGCTGCTGGGCTGCCGCGTGGTGCTTAAACCGTCAGAGCCAAGCACCGCAAGCTTTTCAACATGCACAGTATGGCCTATCAGCCGTATTTACACATATATTATTTGGACTCAAGAGAAACAAAAGAAGTCATTGATACAAAATGCGAAGGCAGTGTAGGTGCTCAACCTGGGGACTGGTGACCAGTGAAGTTGCTGGGGAATCTTTCTAGAAGCCTGCAGCCTACATCTACTGTATTACCCTAAGACGTAACTGATGAAAACTTCTCTTTACCATACACCACCCACTCAACGCCTCTAGAAAAATCCTGTTCCTGGGATACTCTCTATTCACTGAATTGTTCACTGATTCAACATTCAACTAAGAGTTACTATTACATTTATAAATTATACCAGAAACAGGGGAAATAGTCATTTCCCTGATCAAATAAATGCTATATGTATTTCAAAAATGCATCTTCAATTTTTATTTGTTATTTTTTAACAATATTTTTTACTTTGTGACAAAACAGCAACATGACCACTTTAAATGCTTAAAACATTACAGAAAACATCTAGCTTTGCATAATTATAATAAATGAAGTTAATGGCTGTCTGCTTTCTCAACTTAAAGCTGGTCTCTAATGGCTGTATTTTGTCAATTACTCTCTGAGAATGCAGAACATGGGTGTTTACATACTCTGTTCTGTTTCTTTAGTATGTGATGAAGGTAGCTTCATAAATATTTATAGGCTTTCAAGTGATACAGCAGAAGTTAAATTCATTTTTTAAATATAAAACTGAAAGAATTAAGCCTGTTTTTAAACTGTAAGATCTAAAACAAGAGTGACAGCATTTTCTCCCACAGTTTCCTAAACAAAATGTGCTCTCAACTGGCTCCTAATCTCTTTTGTTACTCTGTCCTGGCCTGCAGTACTTCTCCACATTAAGTACTAGGACTTCAAAAGTTAAACCACTTTATTACCAGTGGACTCCCACTTGGTGGGAGCCCTAACACCACAGTGCGGGGTTCCTATTCAAAGAGCTTACATACAGTTTCTTTTTATTCCAATTAAACCATTCTGGGTGTTATTTAGAGGCTCAGTTCTACCTCATGCTGCTTTTGATCCTCTTCATCCCTTTTGATCCCAATAGCTGAGTCATCATTCATGTTAAACGTAAAGGATATCACAATCTGTTCACCAGAGGTGTTTCTCATTTTCTCTCAGGATGTTGTAAAAAGGTGACTTCATTCTTTGCAACCTAAGGTTTTCAAATCATCTAGGTGTTTCAAGGAAGATATACCATCAAAAATAATTCCAACAGAGAGCAGGTACCTGGGTAACTTGCTAAAGATCCATCTATATCTATACCTATATCTATGTCTACCTATATCGATATCTTTATTTAAATCTATATCCTGCTTCCTTTTCTTGTTCATCAAAGGGGATTTAGGCAGTACACAAGTATGTAAAAACTACATGGATGTGAAAATGAGTGAGAAATTGAAGAGGAAGAGGACAAAAGGCAGAGCAGAGAGAGGAAGTTGAAGGGAAGACTGACACCAAGACACACACCGCAAGACCCAGAACACTTATTGGGTGATCGTAAATTCTCCTCTGAACGCCCTGGCATCCAAAATCAGGAGCGAAATACAGTAGACTGGAAGACTCCAAAGATCTACATGATAGAGATGCGTTGGTTACTCAGAGGAAGGACGGTTCTTTGGGACGTGAAGCTTGTTACGTGTGTTCAGAAGGAAACCTGTCATATGTAGACATCCCCCCAACAGTCTTCCATGAATAACTTCATGTATTTGTTACAACTAACTTTTGAAACATCTCCTAAAATGTGGCACTACTGGTAAAGAACCCGCCTGCCAAGTCAGGAGGTATAAGAGACGGGGGTTCAATCTCTGGATCAGGAAGATCCCCTGAAGGAGGGCATGGGAAACCACTCCAGTATTCTCGCCTGGAGAATTCCATGAACAGAGGAACCTGGCAGTCCGTAAAGTCCATGGGGTCTCAAAGAACTGGACATGACTTAGCAACTAAACCATCAAAGCAGAAAACAGCATTTCAACAATAAAATAAGAGGAATTGAGTGAAGAAAAGATATTCTCTAAGATGACAGATTAATGCAGTTCAGGTATGGGGCTCACTGTTGCACTGGATTATTTTAAGAGGAAAATTGAGCATGTCCTTCAGAAAGTCCACTAAAATGTTATTTTCTCACCATTGATAACATGCTTGTACTCCATATCAGCACAAAGAGGGTAAGATTTTCTCAGAAAACAATACAGATCTTCTCCAAAAACACAAGCAAAACGAGGAATGAAAATCCTGAATTTCTATGTTTAGATGAAAATTGCAATAAATTCAGTTCAGGAAACGTTAGGATGATGTTGATCATATATTTCCTTGACTCCACTCTGCACATAAGCTCAGTTTTTGAACAGTCTGTGAACAGGAGGAAACTCACACGGTGTCAGAGGACTTGTGTGCTTCCAGGCAGAGAAGTCAGTTTGAAATAGTTTATAGTTTTCATTGCTCTCTCTAGCCTGGGGTGACCACTCGCTGCTTGTCTGACGCTCACCCCGTTTGTGTTATTTGCATTGGTAACACTATGTGTGGTTGAATTCTAAATCAGGTTTGAATCCCTAATTGTTGGCTCAAAATGACTTCAGTAGTCTTTCAGCACGACGCAGCCCTTCCATGAACAGACAGTGCATACGAAGCAAATTGCTCTCGTGGTTCCAGTCGTAGGGGAGAGCTCCCAGGCACCACACATTTGGCTTCATCTCTGGAAAAGTTTTATTGAACTGCAAAATACAGTTATCACTGGAATGCTTGACTCCATAAAAGTAGGAACCGTGTCTGCCTTCACGCATCGTCATACTCTCAGGTCTTAAAAATGTGCCAGTTGGTTTTCTCGGCATGGGAGATGCCCTGGAATATTGTTGCAAGACTTTCATGTTTTATTTTCCATAATAATTCCATCAGACTCATGCTATTTTTGCAGCAGATTCACTGTGTCATTTTGATCAACTCCTCCCTCCTTGAGTGAGTTTGTTTTTGTTTTTCAAAAATCTGGGATGGACGCTTTGGTTGCAAGGGAGGTGGGTGGCTGTCCACGCACGCCCACAGTGAAGCAGGGAGGGGCCTGTGGTCTCCCTGGGCTCTCATCGCTCTGTAGTCGAGGAAGAGCTGCTCTCCACCATCAGACCAACAGCCTTCACCTCCGGCAGTGGTGATGCTTCACCAACTACAGGCCCAAACGGATGTCCTGACATTGGGCTCCCAATCTTGTGCTCCGTTCTTTCAATCCCTCCAAACAGCCGGCCTTCAAAAAGTCAACTGACTTCAGGAACCTTAAATATTAGAAGTCAAAGTTTTAAAATCAGTGATCTGAACTTCCAGCTAGAAAAGCTGGGAAAGAGAAAGGAAAATCAAACAAAGTCAACAGAAGGAAACCATAAAGACAAGGATGGAAATTCTTGTCATGGAAAACAAATACAGAAGATAGAAATGTCAAAGACCAGACTTGTTTCTCAGAAAATTTTATTCAAATAATAAACACAGAGCAAAACTATTTAAGGAAAACAGAAAATAAAACATGAATGACAGAAACAAGAAATGGAAGAGGAATAATACAGAGGTCAATAACTGAAACAGTGAAGGAATGTTTTAACAAATTTTATGCCAATATATTTAGCAATACATAAAGCAGATATTTAACAAATCCAATTTACCAAAATCAATATACAAAAAAAAAAAAAAGAAAAGAAATCTGCATAGTTCTACAGCAAACAATGAACAAGAGTCTAAAAACAAAAACCTTCCCTCAAAAACCATGGGTCCAGAGAGGCTTGCTGGAAATTTTTTCATTTAGAGAACATATAATATTCACCTTACACAAATCATTTTAGAATATAGCAAAAAAAAAAGGAAATACTTTTCAATGTATTTTATGAAGCCAGTACACATTTGAAACCAAAACTAGACAAAGATTTTAAAGAGAAATTACAGGTCAATCTCTCAGTGAACACAGAACCAACATGTTAAACAAAATTAGTGACTTTAATCCAGCAATAGGTTAAAAAGGTATATATCATGACCAAGGAGTTGTATTCTAGAAACACAGAGTTGGCTTAAGTTTGAAAATTGACATGGTTTATCACATAAAGAAAAAGGAGGAAAAAACACATGATCTCAGAAAAGCAAGAAAATTCTTTTATGAAATCCAACATTTATCCACAGCAAACTCTCAGAAAACTTGGAAATAGGTAGGAAGCTTTTAATATAAACAAGTATTTGTTGTTGTCGTGTGTACGCTCAGTCATGTCTGCCTCTGGGACCCCATAGACTATAGCCTGCCAGTCTCTTCTGTCCGTGGGATATTCCAGGCAAGAATACTGGAGTGGGTTGCCATTCCCTTCTGCAAGAGATCTTCCCAACCCAAGGATCGAACATGCATCTCTTGTGTCTCCTGCATTGGCAGGCAGATTCTTTACCACTGAGCTACCAGGGAGGAAACCATATATAGAGTCGAGAAGATGTTTAATAAAATCTTCCCTGAGTTTGGGAACAAGACAAGAATACCCATCATCAACTCTGCAGTCTTGTGCAGGATGACCTGCCATTGACAATAGCCAAGAAAAAGGGAGAGAAGACATAATATTGGAAAGAGAAAAATAAAGCTTGTTTTAGCTGCAGATATGATTTTATAAATATAAAATACCCCAAAGGCTATAGACTATTACACTAAATAAGTTAGTAAGTTTACTGCATATTAGTTTCATATATAACAATTAGAACAGGCAGCTGATACCTGCCACACCTGGGTTGTGTTGAGAGAAAGTATCTGTAAGACTGCACACCTGCCTCATGCTTCAGGGGAAGAGGTTGGGGGCTCAGAGAAGGAGGTGCTGGCGGACACCCTGGCTGATTCTCTACCCTGCTCACATGCCTTTTGTCTTAGAACCAAGAGTATCCTGTCTCTTGCCAGCATCCGGGTAGCAGGGTAACTTGTTAGCTTGCACATAGGGTAAAATCTCAAATTCTTTCCAGTTATTCATGAGAGGTGTGTGCTTTATGGCATGCACATCATGCTTCAGTAAAATGCAATTTTTAAAATGTTAACAAAAATCACTTATAGCCTAATATACTGCTATTTCCTAGAAAATCTGGACTCCTTACTCAAATATGTAACTGTGATCCCTTAAGCAATTATGTGGTGCCTGACCTCTATCATTTTGAGATCTGAAAAGTAGTAGACACTATTTTTTCCAGAGAACAAAGTGAAATTTTGTATATGTTTCTGTACAATGTATTAACCATGTATTAAAAATTAATATATTAAGACTTGTATTAACTGATTCTTCCCAATGTCTTTATAAAATTCAAGAGCCTG